>NW_005871557.1:610133-612776 GCF_000147115.1 Myotis lucifugus | reverse complement strand
TCTCTTTCACCCACAATCACTTATGGGCATCTGAAGGTTGCTGAGTGGTGACTAATATATAAAGTTATTAAATGAAGCCCTAGCACAGCAATTAGAAACTTTAACCACAGTTTTGCTCAGCACGTCCTGCATGTTCCCCTTTTCCTCTGAGATAAATGCCAACGTCTGACTGTGCGTTGAGAACAGACCCCAGGAGTGACCACAGCCCACGGCTCATGAAGAACGATGGTGTCAGGAGGAGGAAATATGGACAGAAAATAACAGTGACCCTGACCCTGGACGAGGACAGCCCACGAGGGCTTCCTCCCCCCCCCCAACCCCCCTGCCCAGCCCTGGGGAAGGGCCCCTTTCTCCTCGGGGCCCTGGGTCCCCGGGAAGGAGGCCTCCCACCACCAGGAGTGAGTCCCACACAAGACAGAACCGAGTCCCGCACAGAAGGGGACGCGCCCCCACGGGCTGTGCCTGCTCTGGCCCTGACCTGAGCCCTGACCCTGGTCTAAGAGTTGGTGCAGGAGCCGCCACTTGAGTCCTGACCACGGACCAGCCCCGGGAGCTGTAGTCAGACTCCCCCTGAGGACGCCGAGTGGAGACTGAAGGTGCCCTGAGGTGAGGGGAGGCCATAGAGGGGACCCTGGCCTGGCCCTGGGGCAGGGGCAGAGGACAGAGCAGTGGGAAGGCAGAGGTGGCCTCTCATGGGTTCTGGCCCCCATGTCACTCAATGGTGTGTCTGGGCCTGGACACTAGAGGACGCTGGGGGTTTGCTCCTGAGGATCTGGGTGCTCAGAGCTGGGACCAGCCCCTGATAAAGCCCAGGACCCTCTGCTCAGGGCTGTCAGCTGTGACTTCCCCAAACCTGGGCCCACACAGCCCCTCCCCCGCCCACACCAATGGCCATCCTCAGGCAGAGGGCCCTGCCCAGGGCCCAGGGAGGGATCAGATAGATGGGGTCTCATTTGCATGTGTGGACCCTCCCTCCTGCAGACTATGAAGAGGGGAAGGGAGAGGTGTGGGAGCTCTGCTTCAGCTGTGGGGCCTCAGGAGGCAGGACTCAGGGATGACCTCCACCATGGCCTGGGCCCCTCTCCTCCTCACCCTCCTGGCTCACTGCACAGGTGACTGGATAAGGGGACGGGGAAGGGGCCTTGGGAAGACACATGGGCCCTGCTTCCTCCTCTTGTCTCTAGACCCAGACTCAGCATCTCTGTGTCTCCCCCTCTTGCAGGATCCTGGGCCCAGTCTGTGCTGACTCAGCCATCCTCAGTGTCGGGGTCCCTGGGCCAGAGGGTCACCATCTCCTGCACTGGAAGCAGCACCAACGTTGGGTATGGTGACTATGTGTCCTGGTACCAGCAGCTCCCAGGAAAGATCCCCAAACTACTCATCTATGAGAGCAGCAAACGACCCACAGGGATTCCGGACCGATTCTCTGGCTCCAGGTCTGGCAGCTCAGCCTCCCTGACCATCACGGGGCTGCAGGCTGAGGACGAGGCCGACTATTACTGCGCGTCCTATGAAAACAGTCCTACTGGTACTCACAGTGCTGCAGGCCTGTGGGGAAGTGAGACAAAAACCCCTCTGGTCTGCAAGGGGGTGAGCTCTCCAGCACCTGCCTGTTTAGCTCAGCCTGTGACCTGTGGCTTCTGCTTATTCCCTCGCTGTCGCCCTGGGCCAAGCTTCATGGGGACCCTGCCTGGGGGTGAAGAGTCCTCCCTCCCCTCCGGCCTCCATGTCACTCAGAGCAGCGCTTTCCCAGGCTCAGGGTCCTGGAGGAAGGGAAGGCCTGTCCCCACCCTCGGGGCCCATTCCCTCCCCCTGGGCTGCACTCACTGGGCCTGTGAGGCTGAGATGAGTGACAGCTGGTTGGCCCCGCCCCTGCCTGGGGCTCAGCACTGTGTGCTGTGCTGGAAGGACCCCTGGCCCCGTTCAATCCCATCAGGATTTAGTCCCTTTAAGCTGTGCGACTGGTTTCCATTTGCTCTGTGATTTTAAGCACAAAAATCGGCCATTCACAGCTGTCACTGTAGCAGATTGGGGGGTGCCATGGTGGGCGCTGAAGGGGGTGGTCCCAGAGGGTGAATGGGTCCAGGAGGAGACACTGCCAGCTGTGACTATCTGGCTCTGGGAGTGTGGACAGCATGGGGACCCGGCAGGGGGCGCTGTCACACTGTGTCTGTGAAAGCAGCTGAGAGACTGGATCTTAACTGTTCTCAGCACAAGAAATAGCAAAACTTGTAGCCACGTCTGATGGCAGAGGTCAAGGAGACGTATTCTGGGATGGTTTTGCAGTTTACACCTCACAGCGTCATTATGTCGTACACCTGACACTAATTAATGTCAATTACATCTCAATTAAAAAATAAATTAAAATAAATCTGAATCTTCTGTTTCCCAAAAACCAGTAGGTGGAAGTCTATAGCAGCTTCATTAACCGCCTAGACCAGTGTTCAGCAACTGTGGCTCTCGAGCCACAAGCGGCTCTTTGTCCCCTTTAGTGTGGCTCTTCCTAAAATACCACGTGCGTGCATGCATGTGCAGTGTACGTGAGATTAAAACTTCGTGGCCCATGGGCAGAAGGCGGTGTTTATGGAGACCACACTCAAGGGGCCAAGAGCTGCATGTGGCTTGTGAGCCGCAGTTGCCAAC
>NW_005871557.1:586327-608624 GCF_000147115.1 Myotis lucifugus | reverse complement strand
ATCTATCTGTACAAAAGGCTAATATGCAAAGTGTCCCCTCGGGAGTTTGACGGGGAGACTGGCAGTTCAATGGCTCCCTATGACATGCGCTGACCAATGGGGCGCGATGTGGAACATGGCAGGCGAGCAGAAGCAGGGCACTGAGGGAATGAGGGAAGGAGGAGGTGGGGAGGCCAGGTAGAGGGGAACCTGATTGGCCGTGATCACCGGCCAGGCTAGGGACCCTACCGATACATGAATTTTGTGCACAGGGACTCTAGTGTTTAAATTAAGGTTAGAAATCTTAGTGTTTTCCTGTTTTTATTTTTGCACATGTGACCAGCAGGGGGCACTGTGGAACTGCCCTGAGGTTCATGCAAGCTGCACAGTGAGGACCATTTACTGACAGGAGCCCCATGGCCATGCTCTGTGCTCCCTGAAGGGAAAGCAGCAGCCGAGTCCTCTGAGCAGGGACCCTAGTGTGGTCTCAGCAGGTGTTTCCTCCCAGGGCCCCCAAGGGTGAGCCCACCTCCATGCCCCTCAGTCTAGGGTGGGAGCTGAGTTCAGCCCCAGGGCCCAAGGAGGGGCTGGGCAGTCCCTGGAGGGACCCCCATTTGCATGGCAGCCCCTCCTCTGGCAGAGGGTGGGGGAGAAAAGGAGGCCTGGGCAGCCCAGCCCCACTGTGGGCTCAGGGCTGTGAGCACCATGGCCTGGACTCCTCTGCTCCTCGCGCTCCTCTCTCACTGCACAGGTAGGGACAGGCTTGGGACCAGGCTTCTTCCCTTCCTGCTCAGTCTCCTGGGAAAGGTCCCCTGGTCCCTGCCCATCACTGACAAGTGTCTGTGTCTGCAGGGTCCCTCTCCCAGCCTGTGCTGACTCAGCCGCCCTCCCTCTCTGCATCTCTGGGAGCCACAGCCAGACTCACCTGCACCCTGAGCAGTGGCTTCAATGTTGGCGACTATGGAATGGTTTGGTACCAGCAGAAGCCAGCGAGCCCTCCCCGGTACCTGCTGTCCTACAAATCGGACTCAGACAAGTACCAGGGCTCGGGCGTGCCCAGCCGCTTCTCCGGATCCAAAGACGCCTCAGCTAACTCGGCTGTTCTGCACATCGCTGGGCTGCAGCCCGAGGACGAGGCTGACTATCACTGTGACACATGGGACGGCAACGCCAAGACTCCCACAGTGGTCCAGACCCACAGGGAAGGGGGACAAAAACCTCCTCTGCTCCCTGGGCCTGGCCTTGTCCCCCTGCTGGAGGCTCTGAGCAAGTGCAGCTCAGCGGGGACTTGTGCTGTCAGATCCCCACCCGGCACCTGACTGTGGGTGGACAGTCCTTTTGACAATGTCACACCTTTGTCCTCACCTTTCAGGTTGACGTATTGTTCTCATGTCCTTGCTGTGTTCATGTTTTCAGAGACAAAAACTCCTTCCTGGGAGATCACAATGTCCCATGGGAGACACTGAGGAGGTCAAATCAGGGTGATTCAGGCCAAGCTCAGCGCCGGGTGCAGCAGGGACTGATACAGGAGTCAGGTCTGAGCCCTGAAATCGGAATTTCATGATACAAACCCACACGCAGCAAGAACCTGTTGTCTACACATGAGCAGTGAACCCTCAAAATGCAAAGATAACAGCAGCGCTGCCACCTGGGCCGCTGCCGGCTGGAGCAGAGGCCGCCCACTGGGAGGGAGTCCCCCTCAGACAGCACCGGCCGGGCGGTAATGGTTCTGCGGCCCAGGTTCTGTCCCCACCCAGGGCCACGGGACTTGGGGCACAGGGATATGGTCCCCTCTTGTCTTTGTGCTTTTTCACGACTCAGACGCCAAATCATTGACAGAAACGCCTGGAGCCACTGGGCCTTGGCTGCTGCCCCTAGGGCCTGAGGGGACACGTTCTGTCCTGCGGACGCTGGACACCAGGGGCAGCGACTGTGGCTGTGCCGCCCAGAGACAGGCCTGGAGCCGTCACCGCTGTGTCCTGGGAGCTCTGCCTGCGGCATGAGCTTCTGTTCCTGGGACAGATGGAAGCTCCTAGAAACTCCTCATGGGGGTCACTGGGCAGCGACTGGGGATTTCCAACCATAAGAACCCGACCACAGGGCACAGCTCCCAACTCACCACTGAAATGTAAAGTGATGTTAGAAAACGTCTATTCACACCTTTCAACCCGGAGCAGAAGGCGTTCCGTTACCAATGCTTTTCCATCAATTCCTCCGCCCACAGTTTCCACCAATATGCACCATCCTAGAATTTTTAAATCTGCCTTATTGTGACCTTCACAGGTAATAACATACATGCATGTGAAGCTGGCTGAGTGCTGACTAATATAGTGTAAAGTTTTAAACAAGCCTGATCACAGCAATTAGAAAACGTCAACATTTTTTTGACAAGCAGGTCCCCCATGTTCCCCTTTCCTCTCAGATAAATGCCAACGTCTGACTGTGCGTTGAGAACAGATCCCAGGAGTGACCACAGCCCACGGCTCATGGAGAACGATGGTGTCAGGAGGAGGAAATATGGACAGAAAATAACAGTGACCCTGACCCCGGACGAGGACAGCCCACGAGGGCTTCCTCCCCCCCTGCCCAGCCCTGGGGAAGGGCCCCTTTCTCCTCGGGGCCCTGGGTCCACGGGAAGGAGGCCTCCCGCCACCAGGAGTGAATCCCACACAAGACCGAACTGAGTCCCTCACAGAAGGGGACGCGCCCCCACGGGGCTGTGCCTGCTCTGGCCCTGACCTGAGCCCTGACCCTGGTCTAAGAGTTGGTGCAGGAGCCGCCACTTGAGTCCTGACCACGGACCAGCCCTGGGGGATGTGGTCAGACTCCCCCTGAGGACCCCGAGTAGAGACTGAAGGTGCCCCGAGGTGAGGGGAGGCCATAGAGGGGACCCTGGCCTGGCCCTGGGGCAGGGGCCGTGGACAGAGCAGTGGGAAGGCAGAGGTGGCCTCTCATGGGTTCTGGCCCCCATGTCACTCAATGGTGTGTCTGGGCCTGGACACAAGAGGGCGCTGGGGGTTTGCTCCTGAGGATCTGGGTGCTCAGAGCTGGGACCAGCCCCTGACAAAGCCCAGGACCCTCTGCTCAGGACTGTCAGCTGTGACTTCCCCAAACCTGGGCCCACACAGCCCCTCCCCCGCCCACACCAATGGCCATCCTCAGGCAGAGGGCCCTGCCCAGGGCCCAGGGAGGGATCAGAGAGATGGGGTCTCATTTGCATAACAGGACCCTCCCTCCCGCAGACTATGAAGAGGGGAAGGGAGAGGTGTGGGGAGCTCTGCTTCAGCTGTGGGGCCTCAGGAGCAGGACTCAGGGATGACCTCCACCATTGCCTGGGCCCCTCTCCTCCTCACCCTCCTGGCTCACTGCACAGGTGACTGGATAAGGGGACGGGGAAGGGGCCTTGGGAAGACACCTGGGCCCTGCTTCCTCCTCTTGTCTCTAGACCCAGACTCACCATCTCTGTGTCTCCCCCTCTTGCAGGATCCTGGGCTGAGCCTGTGCTGACTCAGCCATCCTCAGTGTCGGGGTCCCCCGGCGAGAGGGTCACCATCTCCTGCACTGGAAGCAGCACCAACGTTGGGGTTGGTGACTATGTGTCCTGGTACCAACAGCTCCCAGGAAAGGCCCCCAAACCCCTCATCTATGAGAGTAGCAAACGACCCACAGGGATTCCGGACCGATTCTCTGGCTCCAGGTCTGGCAGCTCAGCCTCCCTGACCATCACGGGGCTGCAGGCTGAGGACGAGGCCGTCTATTACTGCTTATCACCCGACAGCAGTATCAGCGGTCCCACAGTGCTCCAGGCCTGTGGGGAAGTGAGACAAAAACCCCTCTGGTCTGGGAGGAGGTGAGCTCTCCAGCAGCTGCCTGTTCAGCTCAGCCTGTGACCTGTGGCTTCTGCTTATTCCCTCGCTGACGCCCTGGGCCAGTGATGGCGAACCTTTTGAGCTCGGTGTGTCAGCATTTTGAAAAACCCTAACTTAACTCTGGTGCCGTGTCACATATACAATTTTTTTTAGATTTGCAACCATAGTAAAACAAAGACTTATATTTTTGATATTTATTTTATATATTTAAATGCCATTTAACAAACAAAAATCAACCAAAAATATGAGTTCCAGTGTTACCTCTGACAGGCGTGTCATAGGTTCGCCATCACTGCCCTGGGCCCAGGTTCATCCGGGGACCCTGCCTGGGGGTGAACGGTCCTCCCTCCCCTCCGGCCTCCATGTCACTCAGAGCAGCGCTTTCCCAGGCTCAGGGTCCTGGAGGAAGGGAAGGCCTTTCCCCACCTGCTGGGCCCGTTCCCTCCCCCTGGGCTGCACTCACTGGGCCTGTGAGGCTGAGATGAGTGACAGCTGGTTGGGCCCCGCCCCTGCCTGGGGTTCAGCACTGTGTGCTGTGCTGGAAGGACCCCTGGCCCTGTTCCATCCCATCAGGATTTACTCCCTTTAAGCCGTGTGACTGGTTTCCATTTGCTCTGTCATTGTAAGCACAAAAATCGGCAATTCACAGCTGTCACTATAGCAGATTGGGGGGTGCCATGGTGGGTGCTGAAGGGGGAGGTCCCAGTGGGTGAAGGGGTCCAGGAGGAGACACTTCTGGCTGTGACTACCTGGCTCTGGGAGTGTGGACAGCATGGGGACCCGGCAGGGGGCGCTGTCACACTGTGTCTGTGAAAGCAGCTGAGAGACTGGATCTTAACTGTTCTCAGCACAAGAAATAGCAGAACTTGTAGCCACATCTCATGGCTGAGGTCAAGGAGACGTATTCTGGGATGGTTTTGCAGTTTACACCTCACAGAGTCATTATGTCGTACACCTGACACTAATGAATGTCAATTACATCTCAATTAAAAAATAAATTAAAATAAATCTGAATCTTCTGTCCACGGAAAAACCAGCAGGTGGAAGTCTGTAGTAGCTTTATTACCTCCCTCGCCCACCCAGACTGAGAGCAGCCAGGTGTCGGTGCCTGGAGGTGTGTGACAGCTGTGAATGTAGGAATGTCCTCCAATAAGTGGTTGGGATGATTTAAAAAGGGGATGTGACCCGGCCAGCATGGCTCAGTGGTTGAGCATTGACCTTGAACCAGGAGGTCACGGTTCAATTCCTGGTCAGGCAGGATGCATGTCTGGGTTTTGGGCTCCATCACCAGTGAGGTGTGTGCAAGAGGCAGCTAATCCATGATTCTCTCTCATCATTGATCTTTCTATCTCTCCCTCTCCTTCTCCCTCTCCCGCTCCCTCTCCCTTCCTCTATGAAATCAATAAACATATATCTTTAAAAAAGAAGTAAGGCTGGTTTGGAGGTTTTTAATACCTAGATCTTCCAAGGACATGAAGCACCTTCTTCCCTGCTGGTTAGGTTTCCTCTTACCTCAGACCCCGCCCCCCCCATCTCCTGTGAATGATTTAATTCCCCTCCAGCCTCCAGTGGTTTCAGCGGAAACTGCCCGAATCTGTGGCCCAAAGGTTGGGAGGCCCATTGTCCGTGTGACCATCGGAAGCTGGGTCTCTGCTTCCTCACTTGGCCCCCAGGCTGGTCACCCTGAGACGTGAAGCTGCGGGTCTGCTGGTGACAAGGCCTCTCCAGGGCCTGTGGCAGGTGCTTCTCCTCCGGGGATGGACGGAAGCTCCTAGAACCTCCTCGTGGGGGTCACTGCCCAGCGACTCGGGATTTTCAACTGTTAGGACCAGACCACAGGGCACAGCTCCCATCTCACGACTGAAATGTAAAGTGATGTTAGAAAACGTCAATTCACACCTTTTCAACCCAGAGCAGAATGCACTGCGTTTCCAATGCTTTTCCATCAATTCCTCTAACAACAATTTCCACCAATATGCATCATTGTAGAATTTTTAAATCAGCCTCATTTTGACTTTCACATATAAAACATACATGCATTTCAAGCTGGCAGAGCGGTGACTAATATATAAAGTTATTAAATGAAGCCCTATCACAGCAATTAGAAATTTTAACCACATTTTTGCTTAGCCCGTCCTGCATGTCCCCCTTTCCTCTCAGATAAATGCCAACGTCTGACTGTGCGTTGAGAACAGATCCCAGGAGTGACCACAGCCCACGGCTCATGGAGAGCGATGGTGTCAGGAGGAGGAAATATAGACAGAAAATAACAGTGACCCCTGACCCCGGACGAGGACAGCCCACGAGGGCTTCCTCCCCCCCCTGCCCAGCCCTGGGGAAGGGCCCCTTTCTCCTCTGGGTCCTGGGTCCAAGGGAAGGAGGCCTCCCGCCACCAGGAGTGAATCCCCCACAAGACAGAACCGAGTCCCGCACAGAAGGGGACGCGCCCCCACGGGGCTGTCCCTGCTCTGGCCCTGACCTGAGCCCTGACCCTGGTCTAAGAGTTGGTGCAGGAGCTGCCACTTGAGTCCTGACCACGGACCAGCCCAGGGAGCTGTGGTCAGACTCCCCCTGAGGACGCTGAGTGGAGACTGAAGGTGCCCCGAGGTGAGGGGAGGCCATAGAGGGGACCCTGGCCTGACCCTGGGGCAGGAGCAGTGGACAGAGAAGTGGGAAGGCAGAGGTGGCCTCTCATGGGTTCTGGTCCCCATGTCACTCAATGGTGTGTCTGGGCCTGGACACTAGAGGGCACTGTGGGTTTGCTCCTGAGGGATCTGGGTGCTCAGAGCTGGGACCAGCCCCTGACAAAGCCCAGGACCATCTGCTCAGGGCTGTCAGCTGGGACTTCCCCAAACCTGGGCCCCACACAGCCCCTCCCCCGCCCACACCAATGGCCATCCTCAGGCAGAGGGCCCTGCCCAGGGCCCAGGGAGAGATCAGATAGATGGGGTCTTATTTGCATAACAGGACCCTCCCTCCCACAGACTATGAAGAGGGGAAGGGAGAGGTGTGGGGAGCTCTGCTTCAGCTGTGGGGCCTCAGGAGCAGGACTCAGGGATGACCTCCACCATGGCCTGGGCCCCTCTCCTCCTCACCCTCCTGGCTCACTGCACAGGTGACTGGATGAGGGGATGGGGAAGGGGCCTTGGGAAGACACATGGGCCCTGCTTCCTCCTCTTGTCTCTAGACCCAGACTCACCATCTCTGTGTCTCCCCCTCTTGCAGGATCCTGGGCCCAGTCTGTGCTGACTCAGCCATCCTCAGTGTCGGGGTCCCCGGGCGAGAGGGTCACCATCTCCTGCACTGGAAGCAGCACCAACGTTGGGTATGGTGACTATGTGTCCTGGTACCAGCAGCTCCCAGGAAAGGCCCCCAAACTCCTCATCTATCAGAGTAGCAAACGACCCACAGGGATTCCGGACAGATTCTCTGGCTCCAGGTCTGGCAGCTCAGCCTCCCTGACCATCACGGGGCTGCAGGCTGAGGACGAGGCCCACTATTACTGCTCATCACCAGACAGCAGTATCGACGGTCCCACAGTGCTCCAGGCCTGTGGGGAAGTGAGACAAAAACCCCTCAGGACTGCAAGGGGGTGAGCTCTCCAGCAGCTGCCTGCTCAGCTCAGCCTGTGATCTGTGGCTTCTGCTTATTCCCTCGCTGACGCCCTGGGTCAGTGATGGCGAACCTTTTGAGCTCAGCGTGTCAGCATTTTGAAAAACCCTAACTTAACTCTGGTGCCGAGTCACATATAGAAATTTTTTGATATTTGCAACCATAGTAAAACAAAAACTTGTATTTTTGATGTTTATTTTATATATTTAAATGCCATTTAACAAAGAAAAATCAACCAAAAAAATGAGTTCGCGTGTCACCTCTGACAGGTGGGTGCTGAAGGGGGTGGTCCCAGTGGGTGAAGGGGTCCAGGAGGAGACACTTCCTGCTGTGACTTCCTGGCTCTGGGAGTGTGGACAGCATGGGGACCCGGCAGGGGCGCTGTCACACTGTGTCTGTGAAAGCAGCTGAGAGACTGGATCTTAACTGTTCTCAGCACAAGAAATAGGAAAATTTGTAGCCACGTCTGATGGCAGAGGTCAAGGAGACGTATTCTGGGATGGTTCTGCAGTTTACACCTCACAGAGTCATTAGGTATGTCGTACACCTAACCCTAATCAATGTCAATTACATCTCAATTACAAACAAATTAAAATAAATCAGAATCTTCTGTTTCCCAAAAACCAGCAGGTGGAAGTCTATAGCAGCTTTATTAACGCCCTAAACCAGCGGTTCTCAACCTTTTCTGCACATTAGAACCACCTGAGAATCTTGTTAAAATCCTGATTTCTGGTTCTCATCCTCCAGAAATTCTGTTTCTTTGTTATGGGGCGGGGTCACAACAGGCAGGTGCTTCTCCTCCGGGGACGGACAGAAGCTCCTAGAACCTCCTCGTAGGGGTCACGGTGCAGCGACTAAGGGTTTTCAACCATCAGGACCCGATCACCGTGATTTTAAGCACAAAAATGGGCAATTCACAACTCGCACACTGTAACCTATTGGGGGTTCCAGAGGTACAGCTCCCAACGCACGAATGAGATGTAAAGTGATGTTAGAAAAATGTGTACTCACACCTTTTCATTCCAGAGCAGAAGGCATTGCATTTCCAATCCTTTTCCATCAATACTTCTACCCACAATTTTAATCAATATGCATCATCCTTGAATTTTACGATCAGCCTTATTGTGACTTTTACATATAATAACATACATGCATTTAAAACATTTATTCATTTCACAGAGGAAGGGACAGGGAGAGAGAGAAAAACATGAATGATGAGAGAATAATGGACCGGCTGCCTCCTGTGTACCCCCTACTGGGGAGGGATTCCCAAACCTGGGCATGTGCCCTGACTGGGAATCAGACCCTGACTCCTGATACATAGGTTGATGCTCAACCACTGAGCCACACCGGCCGGGCCAGACATGCATGTGAAGCTGGCTGAGTGGTGACTAATATATAAAGTTATTAAATGAAGCCCTAGCACAGTAATTAGAAATCTTAACCACAGTTTTGCTCAGCGCGTCCTGCATGTTCCCCTTTTCCTCTCAGATAAATGCCAACGTCTGACTGTGCGTTGAGAACAGATCCCAGGAGTGACCACAGCCCACGGCTCATGGAGAACGATGGTGTCAGGAGGAGGAAATATGGACAGAAAATAACAGTGACCCTGACCCCGGAGTAGGACAGCCCACGAGGGCTTCCTCCCCCCCCTGCCCAGCCTGGGGAAGGGCCCCTTTCTCCTCGGGGCCCTGGGTCCACGGGAAGGAGGCCTCCCGCCACCAGGAGTGAATCCCACACAAGACAGAACCCGAGTCCCGCACAGAAGGGGACGCGCCCCCACGGGGCTGTGCCTGCTCTGGCCCTGACCTGAGCCCTGACCCTGGTCTAAGAGTTGGTGCAGGAGCCGCCACTTGACTCCTGACCACGGACCAGCCCAGGGAGCTGTGGTCAGACTCCCCCTGAGGACGCCGAGTAGAGACTGAAGGTGCCCCGAGGTGAGGGGAGGCCATAGAGGGGACCCTGGCCTGGCTCTAGGGCAGGGGCAGTGGACAGAGCAGTGGGAAGGCAGAGGTGGTCTCTCATGGGTTCTGGCCCCCATGTCACTCAATGGTGTGTCTGGGCCTGGACACTAGAGGGCGCTGGGGGTTTGCTCCTGAGGATCTGGGTGCTCATAGCTGGGACCAGCCCCTGACAAAGGCCAGGACCATCTGCTCAGGGCTGTCAGCTGGGACTTCCCCAAACCTGGGCCCACACAGCCCCTCCCCCACCCACACCAATGGCCATCCTCAGGCAGAGGGCCCTGCCCAGGGCCCAGGGAGGGATCAGATAGATGGGGTCTCATTTGCATAACAGGACCCTCCCTCCTGCAGACTATGAAGAGGGGAAGGGAGAGGTGTGGGGAGCTCTGCTTCAGCTGTGGGGCCTCAGGAGCAGGACTCAGGGATGACCTCCACCATGGCCTGGGCCCCTCTCCTCCTCACCCTCCTGGCTCACTGCACAGGTGACTGGATGAGGGGACGGGGAAGGGGCCTTGGGAAGACACATGGGCCCTGCTTCCTCCTCTTGTCTCTAGACCCAGACTCACCATCTCTGTGTCTCTCCCTCTTGCAGGATCCTGGGCCCAGTCTGTGCTGACTCAGCCATCCTCAGTGTCGGGGTCCCCGGGCGAGAGGGTCACCATCTCCTGCACTGGAAGCAGCTCCAACATTGGGCGTGGTGACTATGTGTCCTGGTACCAGCAGCTCCCAGGAAAGGCCCCCAAACTCCTCATCTATGAGAGTAGCAAACGACCCACAGGGATTCCGGACCGATTCTCTGGCTCCAGGTCTGGCAGCTCAGCCTCCCTGACCATCACGGGGCTGCAGGCTGAGTACGAGGCCGACTATTATTGCGAGTCCTATGACAGCAGTATCTATAGTTCCACAGTGCTGCAGGCCTGTGGGGAAGTGAGACAAAAACCCCTCTGGTCTGCGAGGGGGTGAGCTCCCCAGCAGCTGCCTGCTCAGCTCAGCCTGTGACCTGTGGCTTCTGCTTATTCCATCACTGATGCCCTGGGCCCGGGTTCATCCGGGACCCTGCCTGGGGGTGAAGGGTCCTCCCTCCCCTCCGGCCTCCATGTCACTCAGAGCAGCGCTTTCCAAGGCTCAGGGTCTTGGAGGAAGGGAAGGCCTCTCCCACCCACAGGCCCCGTTCCCTCCCCCTGGGCTGCACTCACTGGGCCTGTGAGGCTGAGATGAGTGACAGCTGGCTGGGCCCCGCTCCTGCCTGGGGCTCAGCACTGTGTGCTGTGCTGGAAGGACCCCTGGCCCTGTTCGCATCCCATCAGGATTCACTCCCTTTAAGTCTTGTGACTGGTTTCCATTTGCTCTGTGATTTTAAGCACAAAAATCCGCAATTCACAGCTGTCACTATAGCAGATTGGGGGGTGCCATGGTGGGCGCTGAAGGGGGTGGTCCAAGTGGGTGAAGGAGTCCATGAGGAGACACTTCCTGCTGTGACTACCTGGCTCTGGGAGTGTGGATAGCATGGGGACCCGGCAGGGGGCGCTGTCACACTGTGTCTTGAAAGCAGCCAAGAGACTGGATCTTATCTGTTCTCAGCACAAGAAATAGCAGAACTTGTAGCCACGTCTGATGGCTGAGGTCAAGGACACGCATTGTGGGATGGTTCTGCAGTTTACACCTCACAGAGTCATTAGGTCGTACATCTGACACTAATTAATGTGAATTACATCTCAATTAAATAATAAATTAAAATAAATCTGAATCTTCTGTTCACAAAAAACCACCACCTGGAAGTCAATAACAGCCTTATTAACCCCGTAGTCCTGGGGTTCTCAACCTGTGGGTCGTGACCTCTTGGGGGTAGACAACCCTTTCACAGGAGTCGCCTAAGACCATCAGAGAACACATATATAATTACATATTGTTTTTGTAATTAATCACTATGCTTTAATTATATTCCATTTGTAACAATGAAAATACATCCTGCATATCAGATATTTACATTAAGATTTATAACAGTAGCAAAATTACAGTTAGGAAGTAGCACCGAAAAGAATTTTATGGTTGGGGGTCACCACAACGTGAGGAACTGTATTAAAGGGTCGTGGCATGAGGAAGGTTGAGAACCACTGATCTAGATGATCAGGGATGTCAGCTGGGACTTCCCCAAACCTGGGCCCCACACAGCCCCACCCCCGCCCACACCAATGGCCATCCTCAGGCAGAGGACCCTGCCCAGGGCCCAGGGAAGGATCAGATAGATGGGGTCTCATTTGCATAACAGGACCCTCCCTCCCGCAGACTATGAAGAGGGGAAGGGAGAGGTGTGGGGAGCTCTGCTTCAGCTGTGGGGCCTCAGGAGCAGGACTCAGGGATGACCTCCACCATGGCCTGGGCCCCTCTCCTCCTCACCCTCCTGGCTCACTGCACAGGTGACTGGATGAGGGGACGGGGAAGGGGCCTTGGGAAGACACATGGGCCCTGCTTCCTCCTCTTGTCTCTAGACCCAGACTCACCATCTCTGTGTCTCCCCCTCTTTCAGGATCCTGGGCCCAGTCTGTGCTGACTCAGCCATCCTCAGTGTCCGGGTCCCCGGGCCAGAGGGTCACCATCTCCTGCACTGGAAGCAGCTCCAACATTGGGGATAACTATGTGAACTGGTACCAGCAGCTCCCAGGAAAGGCCCCCAAACTCATTATATATCTTGATAGCATTACAGAATCAGGGGTCCCAGATCGATTCTCTGGCTCCAAGTCTGGAAACTCAGGCACCCTGACCATCACGGGGCTGCAGGCTGAGGACGAGGCCGACTATTACTGCTCAGCATGGGACGACAGTCTCAATGCTCCCACAGTGCTCCAGGCCTGTGGGGAAGTGAGACAAAAACCCCTCTGGTCTGTGAGGGGGTGAGCCCCCCAGCAGCTGCCTGTTCAGCTCAGCCTGTGACCTGTGGCTTCTGCTTATTCACTCGCTGACGGCCTGGGCCCAGGTTCATACGGGGACCCTGCCTGGGGGTGAAGGGTCCTCCCTCCCCTCCGGCCTCCAGGTCACTCAGAGCAGCACTTTCCCAGGCTCAGGGTCCTGGAGGAAGGGAAGGCCTCTCCCCACCCGCGGGGCCCCGTTCCCTCCCCCTGGGCTGCACTCACTGGGCCTGTGAGGCTGAGATGAGTGACAGCTGGTGGACCCCGCCGCTGCCTGGGGCTCAGCACTGTGTGCTATGCTGGAAGGACCCCTGGCCCTGTTCCATCCCATCAGGATTTACTCCCTTTAAGCGGTGCTACTGGTTTCCATTCGCTCTGTGATTTTAAGTACAACAATCGGCCATTCACAGCTGTCACTGTAGCAGATTGGGGGGTGCCATGGTAGGCCCTGAAGGGGGTGGTCCATGTGGGTGAAGGGGTCCAGGAGGAGACACTTCCTGCTGTGACTACCTGGCTCTGGGAGTGTGGACAGCATGGGGACCCGGCAGGTGGCGCTGTCACACTGTGTCTGTGAAAGCAGCTGAGAGACTGGATCTTAACTGTCCTCAGCACAAGAAATAGCAGAACTTGTAGCCACGTCTGATGGCTGAGGTCAAGGAGACGCATTGTGGGATGGTTCTGCAGTATACACCTCACAGCGTCATTATGTCTTACACCTGACACTAATTAATGTGAATTACATCTCAATTAAAAATAAATTAAAATAAACCTGAATCTTCTGTGCACAAAAAAAAACAGGCACATGGAAGTCTGAAGTTGCTTTATTAACCCCCTCGAGTGAGAGCAGCCAGAAAGGCCTGGTGCCAGTGGGCATTGGCCGCTGTAGCTGGGAGCTGAGGGCATAATTTCTGTCCCGTGGAAGCTGGACACCAGGGGCAGTGACTGTGGCTGTGCCGCCCAGAGACAAGCCTGGAGCCGACACCGCTGTGTCCTGGGAGCTCTGCCTGCGGCAGGAGCTTCTGTTCCTGGGACGGATGGAAGCTCCTAGAAACTCCTCGTGGGGGTCTCTGGGCAGGGACTGGGGATTTCCAACCAGCAGGACCCGACCACAGGGCACAGCTCCCAACTCACAACTGAAATGTAAAGTGATGTTAGAAAACGTCTATTCACACCTTTCAACCCAGAGCAGAAGGCGTTCCGTTACCAATGCTTTTCCATCAATTCCTTCCGCCCACAGTTTCCACCAATATGCACCATCCTAGAATTTTGAAATCAGCCTTATTGTGACTTTCACAGGTAATAACATACATGCATGTGAAGCTGGCTGAGTGCTGACTAATATAGTGTAAAGTGTTAAATAAACCCAATCACAGCAATTAGAAAACATCAACATTTTTTTGACAAGCCGTTCCCGCATGTTCCCCTTTTCCTCTCAGATAAATGCCAACGTCTGACTGTGCGTTGAGAACAGATCCCAGGAGTGACCACAGCCCACGGCTCATGGAGAACGATGGTGTCAGGAGGAGGAAATATGGACAGAAAATAACAGTGACCCCTGGCCACGGACGAGGACAGCCCACGAGGCTTCCTCCCCCCCCTGCCCAGCCCTGGGGAAGGGCCCCTTTCTCCTCGGGGCCCTGGGTCCACGGGAAGGAGGCCTCCTGCCACCAGGAGTGAATCCCACACAAGACAGAACCCGAGTCCCGCACAGAAGGGGACGCGCCCCCACGGGCTGTGCCTGCTCTGGCCCTGACCTGAGCCCTGACCCTGGTCTAAGAGTTGGTGGAGGAGCCGCCACTTGAGTCCTGACCACGGACCAGCCCAGGGAGCTGTGGTCAGACTCCCCCTGAGGACGCCGAGTAGAGACTGAAGGTGCCCCGAGGTGAGGGGAGGGCATAGAGGGGACCCTGGCCTGGCCCTAGGACAGGGGCAGTGGACAGAGCAGTGGGAAGGCAGAGGTGGCCTCTCATGGGTTCTGGCCCCCATGTCACTCAATGGTGTGTCTGGGCCTGGACACTAGAGGGCGCTGGGGGTTTGCTCCTGAGGATCTGGGTGCTCATAGCTGGGACCAGCCCCTGACAAAGGCCAGGACCATCTGCTCAGGGCTGTCAGCTGGGACTTCCCCAAACCTGGGCCCACACAGCCCCTCCCCCGCCAACACCAATGGCCATCCTCAGGCAGAGGGCCCTGCCCAGGGCCCAGGGAGGGATCAGATAGAAGGGGTCTCATTTGCATAACAGGTCCCTCCCTCCCACAGACTATGAAGAGGGGAAGGGAGAGGTGTGGGGAGCTCTGCTTCAGCTGTGGGGCCTCAGGAGGCAGGACTCAGGGATGACCTCCACCATGGCCTGGGCCCCTCTCCTCCTCACCCTCCTGGCTCACTGCACAGGTGACTGGATGAGGGGATGGGGAAGGGGCCTTGGGAAGACACATGGGCCCTGCGTCCTCCTCTTGTCTCTAGACCCAGACTCACCATCTCTGTGTCTCCCCCTCTTGCAGGATCCTGGGCCCAGTCTGTGCTGACTCAGCCATCCTCAGTGTCGGGGTCCCCGGGCGAGAGGGTCACCATCTCCTGCACTGGAAGCAGCTCCAACATTGGGGGTGGTTCCTATGTGTACTGGTACCAGCAGCTCCCAGGAAAGGCCCCCAAACTCATCATCTATGATAATAGCAACCGACCCTCAGGGGTCCCTGATCGATTCTCTGGCTCCAAGTCTGGCAACTCAGGCATCCTGACCATCACGGGGCTGCAGGCTGAGGACGAGGCTGACTATTACTGCTCAGCAGCCGACAGCAGTATCTATAGTTCCACAGTGCTGCAGGCCTGTGGGGAAGTGAGACAAAAACCCCTCTGGTCTGCGAGGGGGTGAGCTCTCCAGCAGCTGTCTGCTCAGCTCAGCCTGTGACCTGTGGCTTCTGCTTATTCCCTTCCTGACGCCCTGGGCCCAGGTTCATCCGGGGACCCTGCCTGGGGGTGAAGGGTCCTCCCTCACCCTGCAACCTCCATGTCACTCACAGCAGCGCTTTCCCAGGCTCAGGGTCCTGGAGGAAGGGAAGGCCTGTCCCACCCACGGGGCCGTTCCCTCCCCTTGGGCTGCACTCACTGGGCCTGTGAGGCTGAGATGAGTGATAGCTGATGGGCCCCGCCCCTGCCTGGGGCTCAGCACTGTGTGCTGTGCTGGAAGGACCCCTGGCCCTGTTCCATCCCATCAGGATCTACTCCCTTTAAGTCTTGTGACTGGTTTCCATTTGCTCTGTGATTTTAAGCCTCCAAATCTGCAATTCACTGCTGTCACTATAGCAGATTGGGTAGGGGGGTGCCACGGTGGGTGCTGAAAGGGGTGGTCCCAGTGGGTGAAGGGGTCCAGGAGGAGACACTTCTGGCTGTGACTACCTGGCTCTGGGAGTGTGGACAGCATGGGGACCGGCAGGGGGCGCTGTCACACTGTGTCTGTGAAAGCAGCTGAGAGACTGGATCTTAACTGTTCTCAGCACAAGAAATAGCAGAGCTTGTAGCCACGTCTGATGGCTGAGGTCAAGGAGACGTATTCTGGGATGGTTCTGCAGGTTACACCTCACAGAGTCATTATGTCGTACACCTGACAGTAATTAATGTCAATTACATCTCAGTTAAAAATAAATTAAAATAAATCTGAATCTTCTTCCCACAGAAAAACCAGCACGTGGAAGTCTATAGCAGCTTTATTAACCCCCTAGCAGTGGTCGGCAAACTCATTAGTCAACAGAGCCAAATATGAACAGTACTCCGATGGAAATTTCTTTTGAGAGCCAAATTATTTAAACTTATACTATATAGGTAGGGACATTGTTATTAACTTAATTAGGGTACTCCTAAGGCTCAGGAAGAGCCACTCTCAAGGGGCAAAGAGCCGCCTGTGGCTCGCGAGCTGCAGTTTGCCGATAAGGGCCCTAGACCGAGAGCAGCCAGGATTTGGTGCCTGGAGTTTGTGACAGTTGTGAGTGGCCCGTTTTAAAAAGGTGATGTGGTCCGGCCGGCGAGGCCCAGTGGTTCAGCATCGACCTAGGACCCAGGAGGTACGGTTAGATTCCAGGTCAGGGCACAAGCCCAGGTTGTAGGCTCGATCCCCGTTGGAGGGCGTGCAGGAGGCAGCCGGTCAGTGATTCTCTCTCATCATTGATGTTTCTATCTCTCTCTCCCTCTCCCTTCCTCTCTGAAATCAATAACAATATATTACATAGATATAAACCAAGAACACACCCCGGGCTTTATGGGGGAGCACTTTGACAGTCTGCGTGCAGGGGGTCCCCTCCGGCAGGAGGCCTTCCAGGGACCACAGCGTTGTGTCCCCATCCAGAAGGCAAAGAGGCCGGGGAGCTTCAGGGGGTGGAGGGGCTGAGAGAGGCGGCCATTCGCTCAGCAGCTCAGCGAGGAGGCGGCGCTGGGTCACAGACCCCAGGGGGCAGCAGTGAGTTAAGGTTGTTCATGGCATTGAGGTCTGTCTCTCCATGACCAGGAGGTGGCGCTGCAGAGCAGGACGCTTTTCCTGGCCAGGATGTGCTGACTTCAGCCACAATCTCAATAGCAGGTGGAAAAATTGCAGTTGGTGGTGGTGATTGAAAAAATATGTATATTTGTATTGATTTCACAGAGGAAGGGAGAGGGAGCGAGAGATAAAAACATCAGTGATGAGAGAGAGTCATTGATCGACTGCCTCCTGCATGCCCACCACTGGGGATCGAGCCCACAACCCGGGCCTGTGCCCTTGACCGGAATCGAACCTGGGACCCTCCAGTCCGCAGGCCGACGCTCTATCCACTGAGCCACACCGGCCAGGGTGGTTGCGGTGATTCTTTGCACAGATGATGCGGAGTGCTGTGCAGTAAAAACTCCCCCAGGCCCTGTGCCAATGACCCGGCCCCTGTGGTTCATCGATAGAAAACCCCGCCCACAGGTACTCTCACGCTTTCTCTCTCCTTCTCCGCCAGAGAGCCAATCATCTGTCACCCTTGTCACTGGTTCAGGCTTCCTGGGACAGTCCAGGCCGCCCACCAACATAGGACAAGGAAACGCAGGCACAGACCACGTCAGGGACGGAACCCAAGCTCGGAGCGGCCTCCTGCTCATTCTCCTGCAAGCGAAGCCCTCTAGGTCCCTCGGGAAAACGCAGCAGGTTGCCACACACACACACACACACACACACACACACAGACACACACACACAGACACACACACAGACTCACACACAGACACACACACACACGCACAGACACACACACACAGACACACACACAGACACACGCGCAGACACACACACAGACACACACAGACACACAGACACACAGACAGACACACACAGAAACACAGACAGACACACACACACTGACACACACACAGAAACACAGACAGACACACACACACACACACACACAGACATGCTCAGAGTCGGATCTTTCGCCCGAGCCCTTGTCACGACCAAGGGTCCCCAGGATGGACCCGTGACCGGTCTGCTTGGCTCCCAGACGGTCTCAGAACCCAGAACATTCCAAACCAACTGTCACGTGGCAGCTCTGCCCAGAATGAGCAGTTACAGTGGGGCCTTGACTTATGAGTGTCCCGATTAATGAGGTTTTTGAGATACCAGCTGTCTCTCCGCCTGATTTTTTGCATTGAGTTGACAGAGTAATTTGAGTTAACGAGCTCCTTAACGAGCTCGGTCTCCGGTCTCAGAACGAATTAAACTCATAAGTCAAGGCCCCACTGTACTTCCACTGCCCAGCCCTGGGCGAGGGCTCCTGCCTCACACGGGGAGGGCGGCCGGGGCCTGGCTGGGTTCACCTGTGGAGTCTGTGGGGCCTGGTGCGAGGCTGACTCGGGATGGGAGCTACTGTCTGTGCAGCCCTGACGGAGGCCCGGGGAGCCCGCAGGGGCTGCCCTCACACGTGACTTTTCAGAGAATCAGTCCTGGGTGGTAGCAGTGCTGATGGGTGAAGAGCGACGCTTGTCCACAGGAAATGGAAAGGGGGGTGTGAGAGCGTGGGGGTGACAGCGGAGAAACATGGCAATATCCGGCGTTGTCAGGGAACTAGGACCCCACCCGGCTGGCGGGTGTAAGTGAGCACCGCTGGAACGGGGAGCAGGGACTGAGCATGCGCATGCCCTCCGCCTCTGCGGCCGCATCTGGGTATTATTGAGAATATTGCACTGTTTGTTGTAGGAAAACGTGGAAAACTAAATGTCTACTCTATACAATACACACACACACGGCATATACCATATGCTGGTATTGCATATATACCTAGGATACTCACAAACGTGTATATATATATGTTGATTTTGGGTGATGCTTGAGATGGGTTTTTATAGCCTCTATGTCACCCAGTCTAGAGAACTACTTGCCTCATGTTGCTCAGGTTGGTGTGACAATAAAGACCTTATTGTTTAAGCCCCAGCAGAGGTTCATACCGATGTAAAATACACACACATACGTATAGATCAGTACAGTGGTACATGCATATGCCGAACGCTTCAGCAATTAGTAGAAATGACCTGGCTCTATATGTGATCACGGCCAGGTCTCCAGAACACAATGCTGAGTGAAAAAAAAATGCAGCCAAGTCACACGGACAGCAGAAGCCTATCCTGTGTGAAACGGAAAACTTGGGAACAAATTCAAAACGCGTATCACAGCCTCCCGCGGCCTGCTGTGATCTCTGAGGTCCGTAAGTTGGTTTGTAGACTCTCTCGCTCTCTTAAACGTAAGGCGAGACTCTGTCGTGTTTCCTTCTCTGTCCACTCCTGTCTCCACACCGTTCGTGGAAGGAGAATTGTCCATCCTCCTCGGAAAACAGCTGGGTGGCTGCTGAGGACGCTAGCTCACTGCGTCTCACAGGGCCCGGTCATGCCACTCCTTGGTGTAGTCCAAGAGAAAAGAAGGCATACATGTCTGTACAACACTCGCACACACGTGCTTAGTAGAACAGTGTCTGGCACACAGCAAGCCTTCCATAAATACTTGAATGAGTGAGTGAATGAATGAATGAATGGTTCAGAAGGAAAGATGCCGTGTAAGGGGGCGGCTGGGGAAGGCCAGGCGGCTTCGGGGAACAGCTGTCGGAGTCTGGCTGGCAGGACAGCTGGCCCCTGGCCAGAGAGTGGGGGCCTGGGCTGGTGCCCAGAAGTGGCCCACCATGGCCATAAGGCGTGGGAGGCAGGCGGTGGTCTTTCGCCCCGACGGGAAGCTGGACTTGTTGCAGGAGTGGCTGCCAGGCGGACAGCAGGGGCCTGAGTGCAGAGCTGGAACCGGTCAGTCAGGGTCACTGAAGGGAGACCGGCCACGCCTGCACCAATCGCTGGCTCTTGTGCTCAATAAAAAAAGAGAGAAAGCTGGGAAATGTGGGAGGGGCCTTCTCAGGGCTATGGCCTTGCAGTGTGCCTCCAGCACCCTCTATTGGCAAAGCCTGGTACTGCACCAGCTGGCAAAGCCACTGTTTTCATCTGAACAGCATCTCTCCTTTTTACAAAAATCTCCGCCTCCCTCTCCAATGAGGAGACACATGCTCCCATGAGTCATGGAACACAGCGAACTCTATTAACTTCTCAAGGCCAGCCACAGTTCCACTGAATATCTTCCTGGCCTCCAACAACCTGAATATAAACACTAGGGGCCCAATGCACAAAATCTGTGCAAGGGGCTCGGCCCTCCCAGCCCCGGCTTCCTCCGGAAGGTCATCTGGAAGGACGTCCGGAAGGTCATCCGGCTGTCCAGTCTAATTAACATTTTACGCTTTTATTATTATAGATAGCAATACCGAGAAGAGAGTATGTGGTTAAGAAATACAAACAGATATGGACATAGAACGAGCCAAGAAAAAAAGGTGCGAAGTTCCTGCAGTTCTTGGGGCATCGGTCATGAAAATGGGGCTGTGAGATAAGCCACAGGCCGTGCAAACAATGACTTTATTTTATTTTATTTTTTAGTATAAGGATGTCCCAACTATTTCATGTGACACAACTTACACGAAAAAGTTATTCGTTGTTTATCTGAAATCCACATTTAACTGGACATCTGTGTTGTTTGTAATTTGCTAACCTGGTTACCCTCGTCATGAGGTCATCGTTACTGTCTACGACCTGTTTCTCCCGCCACCGATTGGATATTGTTATTTCTCTGGCCCTGAGCCCGAACCTCAGCCGTCACGGATCTTCTCCTGGCGGTGGCGGCAGATATAAACCTTCGTGCTTTGAGGCTCTGAGTCCTAAGAGGTCCCGAGAGGCCTCCGGAGCCCCTGGTGCCCTCAGTTCTGCACAAAGTCCTGGTGTAACTGCAGCCTGATTTCTAGGAGTCCAACCCGAGCCTCTTCCCTGCCCGTTGGAGCGACCGTAGCGCCCCCCGGTGGGAGCATGATCCGTGGGGAGCTAAGCTCTCCGAAGCCGCAGAGGTCAGAGTGAGTGCATCCGCAGGACTCTGTGAAGGAAGACATTCCTGCCTCCACCTCCGGATCCCAGGCGCAAGGAGCTCGGCTCTGGGAGAGGGGCCGCGCCCCAGAATGGTCTTTGATTCGAAGCGCGCATTGCAACCCCCCGAAGACACACGGCCACCTCTCAGGGTGTTGCTCCCACCGCAGAGCCCTCAGTAAGCCGCCCCGCTTCTTGCATGAGGCCGGTCGCCTCTGGGCAACGGGGTACATATATCTACGCTCAGACTCAGACGAGAGAACCCCCGGTGCAGGTCCTTGGCTGGGGAACAAGTCCCCGGTTAGACGCGGTGCTTTGGGGGGACAGCCGCGATGGTGGCTGAGACGTCCCGAGCGCCCAGGGAGGGCGGCGCTGGAAGAAGCATCACAGGCGGGGACAGCAAGTCTCGACCCAGAGTCTGTGCCCCTTCGGTGATGCAAGAGGTGCCATGGCATCAACTCGCCACCAGGCGGCCCCGGGGGCGCCCCCAGGGAATGGTGCTGTACCTGGGGTTCCCTGTGGTTCGCAGTTCTGGGCGGGTGAGCCACTAGGTGGCAGCAGCACGCGGGCCAGCTGGGTGAGGGGGAGACCGTGCCCACCAGCTCAGGGCCGCTCTGTGCCTGCCACCTGGGTCCCTCTGTTCACGGGCCCGTTGGGCCGACGCTGGCAGGGCTGGGAGCCAGGCCGGCGGGCACCCCGCACTGCATCCCCCTGACCCCTGGTCACCGAGGCTCTTTTGCAGGGCGCTCCGCTGCCCGTGGGCGGCCAGGGGTGGGAGTATCTTTACGCGTGTCCGTCCTGGGGGCCGGTCCTCCACCTGCCTCCGCTCCCCGGGGCCATGTCCTTTCCGGCGCTGACCTGCACCCCTGTGCCTCGGCTGTCCTGGCTCAACACTGGGGACTGGGTGGGTGCGCTGCGGGCATCGCTTTCCGCAGCTCGGGGGGCTGGGGTGCCTCAGACCCGGCGTTTGCAGGTTCGGTGCCTGATGTGAGCCCGTCTGGCCTTCTGTCTGCGCGTGGAGAGAGGGGGAGCTGGGGATGGACGTAGACGCTGACGTCTCTCTCTCCCTCTCCTTCTAAGGGCATCCCCTCCACCCCCAGGGTCCCCCCCTGACCTCATCCAACCCGAATTTCCGCCCAAAGACCCCTTCCCCAAAGACCACCATGTCGGTGCCAAGGGCCGCAGCCTGTGGATTTTGCACTTGCTGTTCCTCTGCCGGGAGCACCCGTTCCCAGGCACCTTCCCCGCTAGTGCCCTGGCGGCTCCCAGGATGGCCTCTGTGACCACCATCTAACCAGTAGCGCGGCTCTCCCCGCCCCGCGTGGCGTCATGCGGGGTTCGCTTGGGCCTGTGCCCCCCGGGATCTGCTGCAGGACTAGGTCTCAGGGCCACTCCAGGGCCTGAGGCAGCCCGGGCGCTGGGGCTGCTCAGTAGCGACGTGCGGAATGGAAGGCGCTTGTTTTTTTCTCTGGGGAAGGAGGGAGCCCACGGGACCCTGTGCCTGTGGAAGGTGGGGGGGGGGTACAAGACCCC
>NW_005871557.1:584022-586198 GCF_000147115.1 Myotis lucifugus | reverse complement strand
GACCCCTATTTGCAGGGCCCTGGGAGCTGGTACTAAGGCCCAGGCTAATGGAAGTGAGGGGGGGGCGAGAGCACTGGCTTAGGAGTCTGGGGCAGGGCTCCCCCACCCGCTCCCTGTGTGACCTTGGCCAGGTCACATGCCTCCCGGGAAAGCAGAGAATGCCTTCAGCTTTGTGCAGCCTGGTTTCCCATGAGGCTCGTGGGGACCTTTTAGAGCAATGACAGGAGCGGCCACTAGAGGGCACTGTCGGCTCGGGTGTGCGCCTGGGTGAGTGTGTGGGCTGTGTGTGCTGTGTGCGTGTGGATGTGTGTGTGTGGATGTGTGTGTGCCGTGTGGGCCGTGTGTGCCGTGTGCGTGTGAGCATGTGTGTGTGGATGTGTGTGTGTGGATGTGTGCGAGAGCGGGAGGGGGCACTGCACAGGGCCACTCGGGAGGTGATGACCAGGAAGGCAGCTGGGTAGGACCCTCCCTGCGGCCCAGGGAAGACAGTTAGAGGAGGAGGGTGGTGATATCCCTGTGGGGGCGCCACCCCTGCCGGGTGTGTGGTGACGGCCTGGTCGTCCTGCCCCCCGGGTCAGCTCCTGACCCGCCTCTCCCCAAGGGGACACTCGAACCCCTTGGGCTTGGGAGAGCTGGGGTGGGGCCTGGCCCATCAGGAGGGACCTGGGGCAGTGGGGCCACTGTGCTCCCCGAAGCCCGAAGAGGGTGGCAAGAGGAGCCAGCTTCTGCTCCTGGAGGTTGTGTATCACGCCCATGACAACAGACACCTTTCCGTGTCCCCTCAGACACCCTCCCGTGTCCCCTCTAGGGGAAAGTACCCCAAGGCCCCTGTTCCAGTCGGGGCTGCCCCCACCCTGACCTCCTGGGTGGGGTGCGAGTTGGGAAGCCGAGAGCCTGGAGCTGACGCTCAGCCTGGAATGTGCTTCAGGCCTGAGGCCCAGGAAGGAGGCTGGGAGGCCTGGAGGGCGGCAGCTCCTTGGCCTTGACTGTGGCCCCTGCCTCAGGGTGCAGGTCACAGGGGGAGCTCGGCGAGAGGGGCCCCTGGGGCCAGGGCGTGTGGGTGCATGTTGGGGAGAGCAATGCGCCTCGAGTCCTGGTCCTTTGCGGCCTGTGGGTCTGGCTTCTCCTGTGAGCTGCGTGGCTGGCACCCACTTTCTGTTGCCCCTTCTGGGTTCCCCGTGACCCCCCCGGCTTCCCTCCGGCTTCTGGGGCAGCTGATGAGTCTGACACCCGGGCTCTGAGACGGGGGAGGAGGGGCAGCTAGGGCTGGAGGCCTCCTGTTGAAGCCCCCACATTGAGGCTGGACTGGGGGCCTCCGACCTCAGAAACGGGGGACCATGTGCTATTCAGGGCAGAGGGGACACCCGCCCTCCCTGCGCTCTAACCCTGGGAACCACCAACAGGGCCTCGTGTGTCCCCCACAGCCTCACGGGCAGCCCCAGCCCCCGCCCCCAGCCTGCTGACCTCGGGACAGTCCCAGGCCCTCGCTCCCAGCCTTGCAGCCTCCCCCTCCCGCCCCAGCAGCAGCCAGGGGCTGAGCTCACAGCCCCCAGTCCTCTCCTCCCCTGGAGGCTCCTGCTGCCAGGGCTACACAGGGAGCAGCATGTGTGTATGTGTTTGTGTGTGTGTGAGTGTGTGAGAGTGTGTGTGTATGTGTGTGAGAGTGTGTGTATGTCTGTGTGTGTGTGTGGGTGTGTGTGTGTGCCTGTGTGTGTGAGAGTGTGTGTGTCTGTGTGTGAGATTGTGTGTGTGTGTGTGTGAGAGAGTGTGTGTGTATGTCTGTGTGTGTGTGTGTGTCTGTGTGTGTATGTGTGTATGTGTATGTGTATGTGTATGTGTGTGCATGTGTGTGTGAGTGAGTGAGTGTGTGTATATCTGTGTGAGTGTGTGTATATGTGTGTGAGTGTGTGTATGTGTGTGAGAGAGTGTGTGTATGTGTGTGTGCATGTGTGCGCGCGCATGTGTGTGTATGTGTGTTTGTGTGTATGTGTGAGTGTGTGTATGTGTGTGTGAGTGTGTGTGTATGTGTGTGTGTATGAGCCTGTGTGTGTGAGAGTGTGTGTGAGTGTGTGTGTGTGTGTGAGCCTGTGTGTGTGTGTGAGTGTGTGTGTGTGAGTGTGTATGTGTGAGTGTGTGTGTGTGAGTGTGTGTGCATGTGTGAGTGTGTGTGTGTGAG
>NW_005871557.1:581526-583922 GCF_000147115.1 Myotis lucifugus | reverse complement strand
CCCCTGTGTGGTCCCTCTTCCCCACCCCCTTCGCGTCCTCTCCCTTGTCCTCCCTGTGACCCCCCCCCCCCCCCCCCCCCCCCCCCGCGCGCCCCCCCCCCCCCCCCCCCCCCCCCCCCCCCCCCTGTGTGAGTCTGTGTGTGAGTGTGTGTGTGTGAGCCTGTGTGTGTGTGCAGAGGTCAAGGCCTCCTGGGGAAGGGGCCAGGCCTGCTCAGGTCCCTGGTGGGGGGCCTCCGAGGAGCTGGGAGAGGCCTCGGGCCCTCGGGCCTCACCTCAGAGCAGAGCTGGGGTTGGGGTGGGACGGTGGGAGGGCGGTGTCCCCAGGTTCCTCTCTTTCACGGCTGTGCTGTCCCTTCCTTAGACCCAGGGGTGCTCCCAGGCCGTGGGTGGGGGCAGGGGGCTGGCGGCGGCGCGTGCTTCCCTCTCTGGAAGGTGTGGGAGGGTCTGCACCCTCCTTCCAGGGCCTCAGAGGGCCTGACCTCTGTTTGACTCCTGGGGGGAGGGCTCGGGAGGGTCCCCCTGAAGTCAGTGGTGGGATGGGGATAGGGGCCCACGGTGGGGTGCACGCCCAGGTGACCCACACCGGCGGGGTTGCTGCTCAGCGAGAAGACAAACTCTTCCTGGAAAGTATGCCGAGCGAAAGCAGCCAAACGGAGGAAGACAAATAGCACATGAGCTCCCTTATGCGTGGGATCTAATGAACAAAATGACCCGACCCACAGAACAAGGCCCGAAGCCGGAGGCATGGAGCAGCCGCCATCCCCCCAGGGGGGGTTGGGGACCGAGAAGAGATAAACCCAGAGTTTATATGGTTACTCCACAGCCCATGGACACGGCCAATAGGGGTGAAGACCTGGGGGGGGGGGCTGGGAGGAGATGGGGGGAAACGGGAGATATCTGTAATACTATCAGCAATAAAAAATACATTGAAAAATAAAAGAACAGAGTGTGGCTCTGTTCTTTCCATCGGTGAAGGTTACTGCAGGTCCCAGGAAAAGAAATCCGTTCAGATGGAGTGAATAAAGCTATTTGCACTTTGGTGGGGAAAACAAAACAAACCAAACAAAATAAAACACATTCTGGCCCTTCTGAACTTGGGTAAATTGGGGGGGGGGGGGGAAAAAGAACATTTCCTATCATTAAAACAAAGAAAAACTCTTCCGTCTGTCATCTATCTGTCATCTATCATTTATTATCTATCACCTGTCATTATCCTGTATTATCTATCATCTACCATTTATTATTATCATCTATCTATCATCCTATCCTCTATGTGAAATTCAAGGTCATATTTGGAAGGACACACACCAGATACAACCAGCACGGAACTGCAGGCTGTGCTGGAAACTCCTTTATACTTTTACTTCTGTTTTATTTTTAAAGAGTATTTGTATTTCTCTGTATACTCAGGGAGAAAAATTAAGCTGTCTCCATTTTTTAAAACAAAACAGAGAAGGAATGCGCTGCACAAATGCAGGGCCCTGGTCAGACCCCCCAGGCCCAGGCGGGACGGTGGGGCCCACAGGGTGGCTCAGGCGCCCTGGGGAGAGAGAGAAGTCACCCGCCGCCCAGCTCAGCCTGGGTGACGCTCAACAGCAGAGAAATCGCTGGGTTAAGGGCACCCACCGAGGAGGTAAAGCTAGAAGGAAGAGTGAAGGACGCGGATCCTGGGGTCCTGCCCGAGTTCTGGGCCTGGGACCTAACTGACAGGAAGTTCACCTCCCATGGAATTCGCCATTTTAAAACGAGCAATTAGGCCCGGCCGGCGGGGCTCTGTGGTTGGGTGTCAACCTATGAACCAGGAGGTCACGGTTCGTTTCCCAGTCAGGGCACAGGCCCAGGTTTCGGGCTCGATCCTCAATGTGGGGCTTGCAGGAGGCAGCTGATCCATGATTCTCTCTCATCATTGATGTTTCTATCCCTCTCTCCATCTCCCTTCCTCTCTGAAATCAATAGAAATGTATTAAAATGAACAATTCGGTCACTAGTACATTCAGGGCCATACGCAATGATCACCATGATTATTATGACTCTTTAGCTCTGCAGGTGCGTTTTATTTATCGGTGGTGCTCATCACAGTTTACAATGAAAACAGGAGGCCCGTCCGAATAACAGCAGCGGCTCTTCTGGGCGAATGTGGGGGTGCATCTCTGCCCCCCTGTTTGTTTCTCTGTCCTTTTCGTGTTGTTTACAGCGAGCAGTTATTGTTTTCAACCCGAGACCGAGACCCAGACTCTATTTTAAGAGGAACTTGGAAACAAACAAGGTGATTTCCCTCTCGGGAGCGGCACCTGCGTCCTCCTTGCTCCTTCACGCCCGGGTGCCTCCACCTGGGCCCGGCGTGGGGGGGGGCCCTGGAGGCACCTGAACGTCTCTGACGGGAGGGCCCCCAAACC
>NW_005871557.1:580175-581426 GCF_000147115.1 Myotis lucifugus | reverse complement strand
AGCCCTAGCTGGTTGGCTCAGTGGATAGAAGCGTAGGCCTAGAATGCAGGGCCCCAGGCTCCATCCCCAGTTGGGGCCCGTGCAGGAGGCAGCCGATCCATGATTCTCTCTCCTCAATGATGTTCCTATCTCCCTCTCCCTCTCCCTTCCCCCCTGAAATCAATACAAATATATTTAAGAAATAATAATAAATAAATAAACATTTAAACAGAAAGTTGAGATGCCCCCACAATTGATGCAAAGGGTGGCCCTGCTGTTCCCCCAACTCTTGCGGCCCCTGCCTGTGCACGCTGCTCCCAGGAGGTGGCCATCCTGCCGGGGCCAGGCCCCTGCTCCCGGGCGGGAGGGTCTGCCACTGGGATGAGTGCCCGAGCTCTGCTGCCCCTGAGCCCCCGATGCTCTTGGGCGGGTCTCGGGTCTCGGTCTCCTTGACCAGGGGCTTGGGTTGGGTGACGAGGGTGACCCTCTCTGGGTCACGGCCTCTCTCTGAAGAGCCCTGAGCTCTCCCCAGGCTGCACGTTTATGCGAACACATTCCTGCGTTTAGCAGCCCCTGGGCTGGCTGTCCCGGAACTCCCCGTGCCTCCGGGGCACTCTGCTGTGGGGACGGGGGTTGGGTCTCTTCTCTGTGACCCCAGAAAGCCGGCCTCAGGTCCACCGCTGCACCCCTGCCTGGTGCTGTGCCGGGCGCTTTCTAGAATTACCCGCCTGTACCCTCACTCAGCCCCGAGGGATGGTTGCCACCGTCATCACCTCCATGTGACCGAGAAGGCGTCACCAGGCCAAGGCTGTTCGCCTGGAAAGTGGTGGAGCCAGGACTCAAACTCGGGTCCGTCTGGGTTCCAAGCTCAGACGCTTACCACCGACTGGGACCCAGCCCCGCAAGGTGCCCCCAGCGCCAGGAGTGCCCTCGAGTTCCCACCAAGTCTTCCTGGATGTGTGTTCTTCCAGCAGCTTGTGAGGTGAGCAGGGCAGGACCAACTTCCTCTTTGTCACGAGAAGACAAGGCTTAGAGACATGAAGGAACGGTCCAAGGTCATACTCACGTCAGTGTCGGATCTGGGGTTGGAACCCACGTGTTGGGTTTAGCATTTCTCCACAGGAACCAAGGTTCTGTGTTTCTCATGATCAGGATCTACCTCTCTCCCCACACACACCTCAACAACCGTCCATCCACTCATCACCCAACTACTCATCCACTCTGGCCCCCGGCGAACCCACCCACTCACCCATCTAGCTATTCATCATCTAT
>NW_005871557.1:568203-569368 GCF_000147115.1 Myotis lucifugus | reverse complement strand
AATCTGGCCTCAGATGGGCTGGGGGCCCCAAACCTGGCCAGGGGTGACAGAGACCCCCCAAGAGGCTGATGTGTTGGCGGGAAGGGAGCCCACCCTGAGAGATGTCACTGTCCTGCTGTGTCGCGTGGCGCTAAACCAATGGGCACTGAGTGGGCGGTCGACTGCTCCCTGGAGACCCTGGGGGCTGTGTTCACAGGGCGGCCGGGGGCCTGGCTGGGACCTGGTGTTGGGAAGGGGCCTTGCCTTGTGTGGGGCACTCGCTCTGCTGGCCTGTGTCCTGGTGAGTGTCTGTCCTCAGGACACACAGACTGGGGGCGGGACCCCTTCCCACGGGCTTGGATGGGCCACACCGCTGGGTGCTGCTGCAGGTCTCACAGGGGTCTTGGCAGACAGGAGGGTCGCCCAGCTCTGCTCGGTAGGAGCTCCAAGGCCTCGCCCAGGGCCCTGAGCTGTCACTTCCCCTCCCCTCGCCTCCCCCAGGGCCCTGAGCTGCTACCCTCCCTCTCCTCCCTCAGGGCCCCTGAGCTGCCACCTCCCCCTCTTCTTCCCCTCCCCCAAGGGCCTGAGCTGTTAAGTTTTTTTTAATTCATCTAGGGGCCCTGAGTTGTTACTCCCCTCTCCTCCCCTTTCCCAGTGCCCTGAGCTGTCACTTCCGCTCCCTCCCCCTCTCCCAGAGGTATGTCCCGCCAGCGGAATCTCCGGGTCATAAGGAAGATTCATTTTTAATTTTTTGAGGACCCTCCATGCAGGTTTCCACAGTGGCTTCCCCATTCTGCACTCCTGCCGACTGCGAACAAGGATTCCCTCTTCTCCACATCACTGTTAATACTTCTGTCCAGGTTTGTCGATGATGGCCACTCTGACAGGTGTGAGGAGCATCGCTCCTGTGGATTTAACTTGCATCTCTCTGATGATTAGTGACGCTGAGCGGCCTTTCCTATGTCTGCAGGCCCCCTGCATGTCCTCTTTGGAGAGGTGTCTATTTGAGGCTCTCTGCCCATTTTTTAATTGCACATTCTGGCGTGGAGGAATCAGAGTGTTTTATACAGCTGGGGCGAAACCCCCCGACCACCTGTGTCTAGCGCGGAAAAGATCTCCCTCCCTCGAGTTAGAGGGCTGTAACATTTTTTGATAGATCCCTTTGCCGTGCACAAAGAACTTTAGG
>NW_005871557.1:520025-566283 GCF_000147115.1 Myotis lucifugus | reverse complement strand
AAGGAGTCACCCAGAATCATACAGGAAGGGACTGGGGGAAGGAGTCACCCAGAATCATACAGGAAGGGACTGTGGGGATGGAGTCACCCAGAATCATACAGGAAGGGACTGTGGGGAAGGAGTCACCCAGAATCACAGAGGAAGGGACTGTGGGGAAGGAGTCACCCAGAATCATACAGGAAGGGACTGTGGGGAAGGAGTCACCCAGAATCACAGGGGAAGGGACTGTCGGGAAGGAATCACCCAGAATCATACAGGGAGGGACTGTGGGGAAGCAGTCTCTCCCAATCATACAGGAAGGTGACTGAGGGGAAGGAGTCACCCTGGATCACAGGTGAGCGGACTGTCAGGCAGGAATCACCCAGAATCATACTGGACGGGACTGGGGGGAGGGAGTCACCCAGACTCATATAGGAAGAGACCGTGCGGAAGGTGTCACCCAGAAATCATAGAGGAAGGGCTCGTCGGGGAAGGAGTCACCCTATATCCTAGAGGAAGGGGAGATGAGAGAGAAACATCAATGATGAGAGAGAACCACTGATTCGGCCCTTCATAAAAAAAAATGGAATCATATACCATGTTTATGGATAGGAAGAATTAACATCATTAAAATATTCATAGTTTATCTAGATTCAATGCAATTCCTACCAAAATACCGATGATATATTTTGAAGAACTTGAAAAAAAATGCAAAAATTCATATGGAATCACAAAATAAACCCCTAAATAAACTCAGTAATATCGAGAAAGAAGAGGAAAGTTGGAGGTACCATACTACCTGACATCAAACTATACTTCAAGGCCATAGTAAGCAAAACAGCCTGGTACTGGTGTAAGAGCAGGCATATAGACTAACGGAACAGAACAGCGAGCTCAGAAATCAACCCACACCTTTATGGTCAATTAATATTTGACCAAGGAGGCAAGCACATACAATGAGGCAAAGATGGTCTATATTCAATAAGTGGTGCTGGGAAAATTGGACAGATACTTCCAAAGGAAAGAGAAAGAATCAAGATCAATTTCTAGCCCCATATGCAAGGATAAACTCAAAATGGATCGAAGACTTAAAAGGTAGCCTTGCAACCATCAAAATTCTAGAAGAAATCACAGGCAGCAAAATCTCTGATGTTTCTCATGCAATATTTTTTCTGCGATATCTCCTTGGACAAGGGAAACAAAAGAATAAATAAACAAATGGACCAAAGAGCTTTTGCACAGCAAAGGAAACCATCAACAAAATGAAGAGACAACCAACTAAATGGGAGGAGAACATATTCGCCAAGGACACATCTGATCAGGGGTTAATACCCAACATGTATAAAAAACTCAGATTACTCAACACCAAAAAGTCCAATTAAAAAATGGGCAGAGAGCCTCAATAGACACCTCTCCAAAGAGGACATGCAGGTGGCCAGCAGACATAGGAAAGGACGCTCAGCGTCACTAATCATCAGAGAGATGCAAGTTAAAACCACAGGAGCGATCACCTCACACCTGTCAGAGTGGCCATCATCGACAAACCTGGACAGAAGTATTAACAGGGATGTGGAGAAGAGGGAACCCTTGTGCGCTGTCGGCGGGAGTGCAGATTGGCGAAGCCACTGTGGAAAACTGCATGGAGGGTCCTCAAAAAATTAAAAATGAATCTTCCTTATGACCCAGAGATTCCGCTTCTGGGATTTACCCAGAGAAACCAAAAACACGGGTTCCAAAGCATATGTGCACCCCTATGTTCATCGCAGCATTATTTACAACGGCCAAGAAACGGAAGCCACCCAAGTGCCCATCAGTAGAAAAGTGGGTGGATGGAATATTACTCAGCCATAAAAAATGAATAAGACCTTACCTTTTGCGACAGCATGGATGGACCCAGAGGGTATTATGCTAAGTGAAACGAGTCAGAGGAAGCAAATAGCACATGAATTCAATTAACTGTGGAATCTAAAGAAAACACAAACAAAACTGAAGCACAAATTGATAGTTACAGAGCAGTCACGGGGAAGTGAAGTACAGCCTAGGGAATAGAGTCAATAATCTTGTGATAACTGCTTGGTGCCAGTTGGGGGACTGGAAATATTGAGGGGAACACTGTGTAAACGATATGATTGTCTAACTACTAAGCTGTACTCCTGAAACCAATATAAAATAAAATCCAAAGAAAAACAAAACAAAATAAAGGAATAGAGCCCGGACGGCGTGGCTCAGCGGTTGAGCATCAACCTATGAACCAGGAGGTCCTGGTTCCATTCCAGGCCAGGGCACATGCCCAGGTTTTGGGGTCCATCCCCAGTGTGGGGCGTGCAGGAGGCAGCAGATCCATGATTCTCTCTTCACTGATGCTTCTCTCTCTCTCTCTCCCTTCCTCTCGGAAATCAATAAAAATATATTAAAAACACACACAAAGGGGTAGTCATCAGAGACAAGGGCACAGGACAACTATCTGGGGTCCTTTGTCTGACCTTCTGCCCTGCAATGTTCCCTGGGTATTTCCGGGTGAGAGTAAACTCCCCTTCAAGGAAAAACGAAGACTCCTGAAAACCCAAAGCCCGGAAGAGACAGTCCCCTGGAGCGAGAGCAGCGAGGAGGGCCAGGAGGGGTCCCTGGCATCCTTCCCTCTCGCCCTCACCAGGTGCCTCGGAAGCCGAGCGGTCCAGGGGGCTGAGATGCGCAGACAGAAAAGGTGAAGGACGCGGAATTCCAGCCCCAGTCCGAGCCTAGGCCACACTGAATGGAAAGAAGAGAAAAATAGGCCCAAATTCCGCTTGCCTCCCAGGAGCAGGGGGAGGAAGAGACTCACCGAGGATGGTCAGATAGGTCCCCTCTGCCGAACACAGCACACAGTGATACAGCCTTGCACATAAACCCCTTGTCGCCCCCACCGCCCCGGCCCGGGCCCACCTGCAGCTGCACGGGAGGCCCCAAGTCCAGCCCCCTGGTCATGGGGGCCGATCTGGCCCATGGGGGGCGGGTGCGGGAGGGTGGCCCCCTCCCCACCTGCAACTCCGCTTCCTTGAGGGGTGACCTTCCCTCCATCTGTCCCCCGTGGTGGCGGGGGTAGGAGGGAGTGTCTGTGGGTCCCCTCACATCCAGGGACCCTACAGTCCCGGGAGGGTGTGTCTCTGGCTCCTTGGGGAATGTCAGGTGGAAGGAGAGGGAAGTCCAGTTTACAACCCAGAGATGATGGAGCCCGGGCGGCCCACGGGAGGGTCTGGAAGCCATACATGTCCCAGACACATGGTCTACCAGATGTACCGGTTAATAATGCGGATTTTCCCCAATAGACGGAGTCACACGTATGTTGATCTAGATGCGATTTGATATGTACGCTGTTTGGTTGTATTGCTCCTTCAGATTCCCACTTGTTCCGATCGATGGCACACGCACTTTCTGAGCGGCACTTCAAAATGTACGAAGAAGTGGAAAATTGGGGCTCTGAATGGTCGGCCTCAAAACAAGAAAAGTTCTATTGGGACGGTCTCCACAAATCACCTGAAAGATGGGGAAATGTGTGGCCAACGATGGACATTACTCTGAATAAAGCACTTTTGATGTTTCTCTTGAAATTATCATGTTTTCTTTGATTACAAAATCCTCATTTGTAACCGGTTAACAGCTAATCCGCATTTTTAACCGGTGTCCACATTTTTAACCGGGTCCCCACCCGGGGCCAGCTTCTAGGACTATAATCTCCCGGGTTCTCGGGCCCCATTCTAGGTTCCCAAAAGACAGGTCAGTTCAGAGTCATGCACATGACTTATTCTCAGAATCATATTCTTGATTTTATTTATTATTATTATTTTTAATAATTTTATTGATTTCAGAGAGGAAGGGAGGAGAGAGAGATAGAAACATCAATGATGAGAGAGAATCATGGATCGGCTGCCTCCTGCACTCCTCACACTGGGATCGAACCGCAACCCGGGCCTGTGCCCTGACCAGGAATCGAACTGTGCCCTACTGGTTCATAGGTCGACCCTCAACTGATGAGCCACGCCGGCCATATTCTTGACCTTAGACTAGTGGCCCATCTGCTACCCATGGCTACTATGACATTCATGTTTGTGGTGGGGTCAGTGGTGGGCTGGCATCTGAGGGGTTGAAAGGGAGCAGAGCTGGCCCCTAACTCCACCGGCCTTGACATCAGCTGGGACCCAGATGGGAGAGGTGGCCCCCAGGAAAGAGTCCAGGTGACTGGCCAGGGTCCAGGAACCGAGGGTTCTGTAGTGAGTGTAACAGTGAAGGGCCAAGGGTCAGGGCACATAGCAGTGATGACACAGGGGCAGGGGCAAGGGGGCCTAAAGAAGGAGGAACGCTCTAGACTGGGAGGATGGACAATTTCCGGAAGGAGGGAGCCATGGAAGGCATGTGAATGAGGATTTTGGAGGAAGGGAGCTCAGACACTACCCTGGTTTCCATGGGGACCAAGGGGAGCGGGCCTTGGGGGTGGACATGGTCCACAGGAAAAAAGCAATTTTAGGGCAGGCGTGAGAAGTGTGCTCTCCTGGGTTCTGCAGCCCCTGCCCCTTGTTCTAGAACATTCTCTGGGCAGCTCTGGGTGAGAGGGAAACCCCTTCAGGGAAACAAAAAGACTCTTTCACTGGGTCTTTTCCTACAAGGCCAAAAGGATAGTTTTCACCTTTGAGGATAGTTGAGTTCAAGACCAAAGTCCAGAAACAAAAATGACCAAGAGAATATGACATCTGATTGACAAGAAGGATATTTTATTGAGAGCTGATCAGGTGCAGGGAGAAGAAAGAATGGGTGTGAAGGCAGGGAGATCCTCCTGGGGGTCCTGGAGCTCTAGGCCCCCAAGGGTGAGAGGACTCAGGTCCTAGGAGCACTCCGAGGGGGCCACTGTCTTCTCCACGGTCTTCCCGTCGTGCGTGACCTGGCAGCTGTAGGCGCTGGCGGACTTCCAGTCTTGGCTGGACACGCTCAGGTAGCTGCTGGCCGCGTACTTGTTGTTGCTCTGCTTGGAGGGCTTGGTGGTCTCCACGCCCTGGGTGACGGGGGTGCCATTTGCCTTCCAGGCCACTGTCACGCTGCCCGGGTAGAAGTCACTCATGAGACACACCAGTGTGGCCTTGTTGTTGGCGAGCTCCTCAGCGGATGGCGGGAACAGAGACACGGAGGGTGCAGACTTGGGCTGACCTGTGGGTGCGGGAGGGGCAGGAGGGGAGAGGCTCAGGGTCCATCCTGAAAGCTCCTGACCTCGGTCTTCCTGTGGGCACAGTGTCCTGAGGACCATGCAGGACCCCGAGGGCAGGGGCCTCTCTGGGTGTGAGAGTCCATGCCGTGCAGGGCAATTTGGGGTTTTCGTAGCTCAACTCCCCATTTTCCTGAGAAACCCTGAGCCTGGAACCTGCCATCACCGTCCTTGTGGGCCCCGTTCTGCCCCCCACACATCTGACTGTCACCCTCTGGCTCTGCCTTCTCCCGGTATCTGACTGGGCCTGTCTGTGTCTGTCCGTCTGTTTGTCCCACAAAAGATGCTCTGAGCCCTCTGACCTCCTGCTGGGTCCATCTGTAGACACCTCTTACCCGATCCTCTGTGCTGGGGTCTTAGGTTCTTTGCCCTCGGGGTTCCATTCCCCGCCCCAATCTACCTGTCCTGGACTTTCTCTTAAGTTAGTATGAGTTTTGCTGCTGAACAAAATATCTCTCGGTCTCTCCCTGGGTCTCTCTCATTCTACAGTCAATGGAGTCCCCGCTAGTCGGTCACATCACTGGAGCTTTTATGCCAATAGTTGTACGTTACCTTCTGAGAGGATGTTCATCCTGCAGAGACCAAAGGCCACCTTGTCCTCATACCTGTCCTTCCATGGCCCTTCCTCCAGCACCTTCTCCTCCCCCCTGTGCCCTTCCTCCTGCAGGCTTCCCTGGTGCGAGGCTGGTCAGGACTCCGCATGGCAGCTCCATGCAGCCCCGGGGAGCCCTGCACCTCAGCACCATTCCTGGCCCCTGTTCATGAGCCCACAGTCCCTGAGACCTGCCCTGAACCTCTGACCTGGGTGTCTCTAGCCTTGGCCCTGACCGTCTGGGTCACCCAAAAATTTCCACCCGGTTTCCCCTCAGTACTTCTCTTCCTCGCTTCCCCTTAAGACAGGGGCCACTGGTGACTTGCAGATATAAATCTTGTCCCACAGGAGCCCATCAGGGGAAGACAGAACAGAGCCAACTAGAATCCAGCATGACCCTCGCAGACAGACAGAAGAATCCACAAGGCATCCTGTCCATTCCCCTGTCTCTGAGGTCAGAGGTGAATGGCTGAAGGTGACCAAGTAGGACAGTAAGAACAGGGGTGGGAAGACCTCAGGTCCCCAAGGGCTGGGATCCTGGGTGAAAGCTTGGCCACAGGCTGAGGCAAGACCAGAAAAAGAGCAATAATAGCAGAAAACAGCCCAAACTTTGTAGGGGAGCAGGGAAGGAGGGGGAAGGAGAGACTCACCTAGGACGGTCAGCTGGGTCCCTCCGCCGAACACATAACACTGTGACACAAGCTCATACAAAAACCTCTCTCTGGAGGCCCTGCCCACCCTTGAGCCCACCCCCCTCCCCCTGCAGCTGTGATGGAGGAAGCCTGGGCCACTGCCCCAGGGGGTGTCTGGTCTGCAAGGGGCACACACACTGTCCCCCCTTTCAGACCAGCAGGTGACAGGATAGGGGACACAGTGCATTGCACAGGGAAAGAATTCTGGAAGCAGTTCTCCCAAAGGAATTAGGTGTTTGACAGGCTGTTTCCACTCTGCTCCGCTGGGATGTGGGATGAGTATGGTGGGCATCTGTGTCACTGTGCGGGACATTCCATGGGAACGGGTGGCACACCTCTCTTATGTGGAAACACCCCTAATCCCTGGTGAGAGCATGAGGGGAGGGCAGTGCGTATTCCCTCTGCCCCCCTCCCCTTCCAGGGAAAGACAGGTTGGTCTGTGTAGAGTGTCTACTGGCAACTTCCTATGTTCCCAACCATCTGATCAAGACCTCTGGGACTGTAATCTTTGTCAACCTGCCCTTTAGGGTGAGCTTGAGGGTGTCTCCTGCGATTCTTTCCAGGGGTGGAGTGGCGTGGGGGTGCTGTGTCACCGGAGAGACCTGACCTTGCCCATAACCCACAGGCCACACTCCCCTGATCTGAGATTGCCTGACCTGCCTGTACTCCGCTCCTGAATTCCAGTGGATATGCCCTCCCTGGGCCGCACTGGATGCCCATTCTGTGCCCAGGAAGGTGCCCTTTCTGATCCATCAAGGTCAATTCCCACGTCCCCTCCACCTGAGGCCTGATATCACCTGCTCCATCCTTAAACAAACCCCCAAAACTCTCAGGTTGATCTGACTTCAGGGTTTGAGATCTTTATGATGGAGGTCCCAGGCCTACGCTAGGGTCACCATGAGTCTGAGTCTGACCCAAGACCATGAGAACATAAACTGAGCTTCCTTGTGCCTCATCCTCAGCCCAGCTTCCCAGCACCATGAGTTCCAGGCTCCCTGAGTTGGTACGGGGTGTGAGCATGATTGGGCAATTGTTAGGTTATATTGTATTAAACTGTTTCTCTGCTGTATGACTTGTCAGTGTCTTTGTGACTTAACATGAAAAGTCAAAGTTTGACAAACGCACCATGGGAGGCACTGTTGAAAGCTTTTCATGATTTTAAGGCGAGGAGTCAACCTTCACCTGGTAATGGCTCCCCCATTGGGCTCCATGATGGGAACGGGAAGTTCAATGTCTGTTCCCAAGGACCGTAGCCTTGGTTCCATGATTTTCTTCCCAATATTTCCATCTGTAGCCCACCTTGCACTCATGGTCCCTCTTCAATTCTCCCTGATCCCTCCTCAGGGCTCTTGAATCCCTCTCACTCAGCCCTTGACCCTTTGCAGGTGACCAGGACTTGTCCCAGGGTCTGGTCCCACAGGAGAAGTTCCAGCCTTGGGTCGCAGCGCCCATGGGCACTCAGAACTGATTCAGGTCCCTGGTGGGTGAGTGGAGTGGACCTCAGGTAGGTCCATGTCATGTCATTCCTGTCCTGCCCTTTATTACCGACCCTTCAACCTAGAGACCCTCCCCCACACAGAACACACATGCGAAATGTCAGATGAGAAATGACAGGAGTTTATTCAGGAGAAGGGGAAACGGGGAGGGATGGCCACCTGCCCAGTCTGAGTGACCAGGGCAGGAGCCACAGGGGGAAAGAGGGGAGCAGGGGAAGGGAGGGTCTGACGGAGAAGTGTCTCCAGAAGTGGGGACTCAGGTCCTAGGAACACTCTGAGGGGGCCACTGTCTTCTCCACGGTCTTCCCGTCGTGCGTGACCTGGCAGCTGTAGGCGCTGGCGGACTTCCAGTCTTGGCTGGACACGCTCAGGTAGCTGCTGGCCGCGTACTTGTTGTTGCTCTGCTTGGAGGGCTTGGTGGTCTCCACGCCCTGGGTGACGGGGGTGCCATTTGCCTTCCAGGCCACCGTCACGCTGCCCGGGTAGAAGTCACTCATGAGACACACCAGTGTGGCCTTGTTGTTGTTGAGCTCCTCAGCGGATGGCGGGAACAGAGATACGGAGGGTGCAGACTTGGGCTGACCTGTGGGTGCGGGAGGGGCAGGAGGGGAGAGGCTCAGGGTCCATCCTGAAAGCTCCTGACCTGGGTCTTCCTGTGGGCACAGTGTCCTGAGGACCATGCAGGACCCCGAGGGCAGGGGCCTCTCTGGGTGTGAGAGTCCATGCCGTGCAGGGCAGTTTGGGGTGTTCGTAGCTCAAGTCCCCATTTTCCTGAGAAACCCTGAGCCTGGAACCTGCCATCACTGTCCTTGTGGGCCCCGTTCTGCCCCTACACATCTGACTGTCACCCTCTGGCTCTGCCTTCTCCTGGTATCTGACTGGGCCTGTCTGTGTCTGTCTGTCTGTTTGTCCCATAAAAGATGCTCTGAGCCCTCTGCCCTCCTGCTGGGTCCATCTTTGGACGCCTCTTACCCGATCCTCTGTGCTGGGGGCTTTGGAGCATCTGCCCAAGGGCTCAGTTTTCCCCCCCCACATCTATGTCTCCTGCTCCCTGTCTAAACTGGGTGGCATTTTTTTTGATGAAACAGAAACCTGTCTGTCTGTCATTATGTGGCTTTCATTCTATAGTCAGTGCATCCCCATGAATTGTTCAGATCACTAGAGCTTTCTTGCCATGGATTCTGTCATTCCTTCTGTGAGAATGTTCTTCCTGCACAGACCAAAGACCACCTTGTCCTCATACCTGTCCTTCCATGGCCCTTTCTCCATCACCTTCTCCTCCCCCTGTGTCCTTCCTCCTGCAGGCTTCCCTGGTACAAGGCTGGTCAGGACTCTGCATGGCAGCTCCATGCAGCCCCGGGGAGCCCTGCGCCCCAGCACCATTCCTGGCCCCTGTTCATGAGCCCACAGTCCCTGAGACCTGCCCTGAACCTCTGACCTGGGTGTCTCTAGCCTTGGCCCTGAGCTTCTGGGTCACCCTAAAATTTCCACCCAGTTTCCCCTCAGTACTTCTCTTCCTCTCTTCCCCTTAAGACAGGGGCCACCGGTGACTTGCAGATAAAATCTTGTCCCACAGAAGCCCATCAGGGGAAGACAGAACAGAGCCAACTAGAATCCAGCATGACCCTCGCAGACAGACAGAAGAATTCACAAGGCATCCTGTCCATTCCTCTGAGGTCAGAGGTGAATGGCTGAAGGTGGCCAAGTAGGGCAGTAAGAACAGGGATGGGAAGACCTCAGGTCCCTAGGGCTGGGATCCTGGGTGAAAGCTTGGCCACAGGCTGAGGCAAGACCAGAAAAAGAGCAAGAATAGCAGAAAACAGCCCAGACTTTGTAGGAGAGCAGGGAAGGAGGGGGAAGAAGAGACTCACCTAGGACGGTCAGCTGGGTCCCTCCGCCGAACACCCAACACTGTGATACAAGCTCATACAAAAACCTCTCTCTGGGAGGCCCTGCCCACCCTTGAGCCCACCCTCCTTCCCCTGCAGCTGTGATGGAGGAAGCCTGGGCCACTGCCCCAGGGGGTGTCTGGTCTGCAAGGGGCACACACACTGTCCCCTCTTTCAGACCAGCAGGTGACAAGAAAGGGGACACTGTGCATTGCACGGAGATAGCATTCTTGGAAGCAATTCTCCCAAAGGAATTAGGTGTTTGACAGGCTGTTTCCACTCTGTTCCCCTGGGATGTGGGATGAGTATGGCCGGCATTTGTGTCACCACGAGGGAGGTTCCATGGGAACGGGTGGCACACCCCTCTTATGTCCAATCACCCCTAATCCCTGGGTGAGAGCATGAGGGGAGGGCAGTGCGTATTCCCTCTCCCCCCTCCTCTCCAAGGGAAAGAAAGGTTGGTCTGTGTAGAAAGTCTACTGGCAACTTCCTATGTCTCCAGCCATCTGATCCAGAACTCTGGCTTATCTTCCCTCGGGCAGCCTAGATAGGGATAGAATTGGTGATGTCAGGGGGGGGGGGACTGTAGTCTTTGCCAAGCTGTCATTTAGGGTGAGCTTGGGGGTGTCTCCTAATTTGGGATGGTTTGGGGTGCTGTGTCACCAGGGAAGCCTGACCTTGGTGTAACCCACAGGCCACACTCCCCCTGATCTGAGCTCCTCTCACCTGCCCTAACTCTACTCCTGAATTCCAGTGGATATGCCCTCCCCGGGCCGCACTGGATGCCCATTCTGTGTCCAGGACGGTGCCCTTTCTAATTCATCAAGGTCAACTCCCATGTCTACTCTACATGAGGCCTGACATCACCTACTCCATCTTTAAACCAACCCCCAAATCTCTCAGGTTGATCTGACTTCAGGGTTTGAGACCTTCATGATGGAGGTCCCAGGCCCAAGCTCCAGTAAGCTAGAGCCTGAGCCTGACCCAAGACCATGAGAACGTAAACTGAGCTACGTTGTGCCTCATCCTCAGCCCAGGTTCCCAGCACCATGAGATCCAGGCTCTCTGAGTTGGAAAGGGGTGTGAGCATGATTGGGGAATTGTTAGGTTGTATGATATTAAACTGTTTCTTTGATGTCTGACTTGTCAGTGTCATTGCTGACCTAACATGCATCGTCGAAGTTTGACAAACGCACCATGGGAGGCACTGTTGAAAGCTTTTCATGATTTTATGGTGAGGAGCCAAGCAGGAACCTTCACCTGGTAATGGCTCCCCCATTGGGCTCCATGATGGGAAAGGGAAGTTCAATGTCTGTTCCCAATGACCATAGCCTTGGCTCCATGATTTCCTTCCCAATATTTCCATCTGTAGCCCACCTTGCCCTCCTGTATCCTCTTCATTTCTCCCAGCTCCCTCCTCAGGGCCCCTGGATGCCTCTTGCTCAGCCCTTGTCCCTTTGCAGGTGACCAGGACTGCCTCCCAGGGGCTGGTCCCATAGGAGAAGTTCCAGCCTTGGGTCGCAGCGCCCGTGGGCACTCAGAGCTCATTCAGGTCCCTGGTGGGTGAGTGGATGGACCTCAGGTAGGTCCATGTCATGTCATTCCTGTCCTGCCCTTTATTACCGACCCTTCAACCCAGAGACCCTCCCCCACACAGAACACACATGCGAAATGTCAGATGAGAAATGACAGGAGTTTATTCAGGAGAAGGGGAAATGGGGAGGGATGGCGAGCTGCCCAGTCTGAGCGACCAGGGCAGGAGCTGCAGGGGGACAGTGGGGAGGGGAGGAAGGGAGGGTCTGACGGAGAAGTGTCCCCAGAAGTGGGGACTCAGGTCCTAGGAACACTCCGAGGGGGCCACTGTCTTCTCCACGGTCTTCCCGTCGTGCGTGACCTGGCAGCTGTAGGCGCTGGCGGACTTCCAGTCTTGGCTGGACACGCTCAGGTAGCTGCTGGCCGCGTACTTGTTGTTGCTCTGCTTGGAGGGCTTGGTGGTCTCCACGCCCTGGGTGACAGGGGTGCCATTTGCCTTCCAGGCCACCGTCACGCTGCCCGGGTAGAAGTCACTCATGAGACACACCAGTGTGGCCTTGTTGTTGGCGAGCTCCTCAGCGGATGGCGGGAACAGAGACACGGAGGGTGCAGACTTGGGCTGACCTGTGGGTGCGGGAGGGGCAGGAGGGGAGAGGCTCAGGGTGCATCCTGAAAGTTTCTGACCTCGGTCTTCCTGTGGGCACAGTGTCCTGAGGACCATGCAGGACCCTGAGGGCAGGGGCCTCTCTGGGTGTGAGAGTCCATACCACGCAGGGCAGTTTGGGCACCAATAGCTGACCAACCTTCATAGCTCATGTCCCCATTTTCCTGAGAAACCCTGAGCCTGGACACCTGCCATGACTGTCCTTGTGGGCCCCGTTCTGCCCCCCACACATCTGACTGTCACCCTCTGGCTCTGCCATCTCCTGGTATCTGACTGGACCTGTCTGTGTCTGTCAGTCTGTCCCACAAAAGATGCTCTGAGCCCTCTGCCCTCCTGCTGGGTCCATCTTTGGACGCCTCTTACCCGATCCTCTGTGCTGGGGGCTTCGGAGCATCAGCCCAAGGGTTCAGTTTTTTACCCACATCTATGTCTCCTGCTCCCTGTCTAAACTGGGTGGCATCTTTTTTGATGAAACAGAAACCTGTCTGTCTGTCGTTGTGTGGCTTTCATTCTATAGTCAATGCATCCCCATGAATTGTTCAGATCACTAGAGCTTTCTTGCCATGGATTTTGTCATTGCTTCTGCAAGAATGTTCCTCCTGCAGAGACCAAAGACCACCTTGTCCTCATACCTGTCCTTCCATGCCCTTCCTCCAGCACCTCCTCCCCCCTGTGTCCTTCCTCCTGCAGGCTTCCCTGGTACAAGGCTGGTCAGGACTCTGCATGGCAGCTCCATGCAGCCCTGGAAACCCCTCTAACCCAGCACCATTCCTGGCCCCTGTTCATGAGTCCACAGTCCCTGAGACCTGCCCTGAACCGCTGACCTGTGTGTCTCTAGCCTTGGCCCTGAGCGTCTGGGTCACCCTAAAATTTCTACCCAGTTTCCCCTCAGTACTTCTCTTCCTCTCTTCCCCTTAAGACAGGGGCCACCGGTGACTTGCAGATAAAATCTTGTCCCACAGGAGCCCATCAGGGGAAGACAGAACAGAGCCCAACTAGAGTCCAGCATGACCCTCGCAGACAGACAGAAGAATTCACAAGTCATCCTGTCCATTCCTCTGAGGTCAGAGGTGAATGGCTGAAGGTGACCAAGTAGGACAGTAAGAACAGGGATGGGAAGACCTCAGGTCCCCAAGGGCTGGGATCCTGGGTGAAAGCTTGGCCACAGGCTGAGGCAAGACCAGAAAAAGAGGAAAAATAGCAGAAAACGGCCCAAACTTTGTAGGGGAGCAGGGAAGGAGGGGGAGGGAGAGACTCACCTAGGACGGTCAGCTGGGTCCCTCCGCCGAACACCCAACACTGTGATACAAGCTCATACAAAAACCTCTCTCTGGGAGGCCCTGCCCACCCTTGAGCCCACCCCCCTCCCCCTGCAGCTGTGATGGAGGAAGCCAGGGCCACTGCCCCAGGGGGTGTCTGGTCTGCAAGGGGCACACACACTGTCCCCTCTTTCAGACCAGCAGGTGACAAGATAGGGGACACAGTGCATTGCACGGAGATAGCATTCTTGGAAGCAGTTCTCCCAAAGGAATCAGGTGTTTGACAGGCTTTTTCCACTCTGCTCCGCTGGGATGTGGGATGAGTATGGTGGGCATCTGTGTCACCACGAGGGAGGTTCCATGGGAACGGGTGGCACACCTCTCTTATGTCCAATCACTCCTAATCCCTGGGTGAGAGCATGAGGGGAGGGCAGTGCGTATTCCCTCTCCCCCCTCCTCTTCCAGGGAACGAAAGGTTGGTCTGTGTAGAAAGTCTACTGGCAACTTCCTATGTCTCCAACCATCTGATCCAGAACTCTGGCTTATGGTCCCTCGGGCAGCCCAGATAGGGATAGAATTGATGATGTCAGGGTGGGACTGTTGCCTTTTAGGGTGACCTTGGGGGTGTCCCCTGCCATTCTTCCCAGGGGTGGAGTGGTGTGGGGGTGCTGTGTCACTGGGGAGACCTGACCTTGCTGTAACCCACAGGCCACACTCCCCCTGATCTGAGATTTTCTGACATGCCCTTACTTGGCTCCTGAATTCCAGTGGATATGCCCTCCCTGGGCCGCACTGGATGCCCATCTTGTGCCCAGGATGGTGTTCTTTCTAATCCATCAAGGTCAATTCCCATGTCCACTTCATCTGAGGCCTGATATCACCTGCTTCATCCTTTAACCAACACCCAAAACTCTAAGGTGATCTGACTTCAGGGTTTGAGACCTTCATGATGGAGGTCCCAAGACCCAGCTAGGGTCACCTTGAGTCTGAGGCTGACCCAAGACGATGAGAACATAAACTGAGCTTCCTTGTGCCGCATCCTCAGCCCAGCTTCCCAGCACCATGAGTTCCAGGCTCCCTGAGTTGGTACGGGGTGTGAGCATGATTGGGCAATTGTTAGGTTTATATGATATTGAACTGTTTCTCTGCTGTATGACTTGTCAGTGTCATTGCTTACTTAACATGCATTGTCAAAGTGTGACAAATGGACCATGGGCAGGCACTTTTCAAAGCTTTTCATGATTTTAAGGCGAGGAGTCAACCTTCACCTAGTAATGGCTCCCCCATTGGGTTCCATGATGGGAAAGGGAAGTTCAATGTCTGTTCCCAATGACCACACCCTTGGCTCTATGATTTCCTTCCCAGTATTTCCATCTGTAGCCCACCTTTCCCTCCGGGGACCCTCTTCATCTTTTCTTCATCGCCCCTCAGGGTACCCACATCTTTCTAATTCAGCCTCTGTCCCTTCAAATGAAATAGGACTGCCTCCCAGGGGCCGGCCCCGCAGGAGAAGTTCCTGCTCTGGGTTCCGTCTCCCTCAGAGCTCATTCAGGTCCCTGGTGGGTGAGTGGAGTGGACCTCAGGTAGGTCCATGTCACGTCATTCCTGTCCTGTCCTTTATTACCGACCCTTCAACCTAGAGATGCTCCCACACACAGAACACACATGCGAAATGTCAGATGAGAAATGACAGGAGTTTATTCAGGAGAAGGGGAAAGGGGGAGGGATGACCACCTGCCCAGTCTGAGCGACCAGGGCAGGAGCTGCAGGGGGACAGTGGGGAGGGGGGGAAGGGAGGGTCTGACGGAGAAGTGTCTCCAGAAGTGGGGACTCAGGTCCTAGGAGCACTCTGAGGGGGCCACTGTCTTCTCCACAGTCTTCCCGTCGTGCGTGACCTGGCAGCTGTAGGCGCTGGCGGACTTCCAGTCTTGGCTGGACACGCTCAGGTAGCTGCTGGCCGCGTACTTGTTGTTGCTCTGCTTGGAGGGCTTGGTGGTCTCCACGCCCTGGGTGACGGGGGTGCCATTTGCCTTCCAGGCCACCGTCACGCTGCCCGGGTAGAAGTCACTCATGAGACACACCAGTGTGGCCTTGTTGTTGGCGAGCTCCTCAGCGGATGGCGGGAACAGAGACACCGAGGGTGCAGACTTGGGCTGACCTGTGGGTGCGGGAGGGGCAGGAGGGGAGAGGCTCAGGGTCCATCCTGAAAGCTCCTGACCTCGGTCTTCCTGTGGGCACAGTGTCCTGAGGACCATGCAGGACCCTGAGGGCAGGGGTCTCTCTGGGTGTGAGGTCCATGCCGTGCAGGGAAGTTTGGGGGTTCCTACCTCAACTCCCCATTTTCCTGAGAAACCCTGAGCCTGGAACATTCCATCACCGTCCTTGTGGGCCCCGTTCTGCCCCCCACACATCTGACTGTCACCCTCTGGCTCTGCCTTCTCCTGGTATCTGACTGGGCCTGTCTGTGTCTGTCTGTCTGTTTGTCCCACAAAAGATGCTCTGAGCCCTCTGCCCTCCTGCTGGGTCCATCTTTGGACGCCTCTGACCCGATCCTCTGTGCTGGGGGCTTTGGAGCATCTGCCCAAGGGCTCAGTTTTTCACCCACATCTATGTCTCCTGCTCCCTGTCTAAACTGGGTGGCATTTTTTTTGATGAAACAGAAACCTGTCTGTCTGTCATTATGTGGCTTTCATTCTATAGTCAGTGCATCCCCATGAATTGTTCAGATCACTAGAGCTTTCTTGCCATGGATTCTGTCATTCCTTCTGTGAGAATGTTCTTCCTGCACAGACCAAAGACCACCTTGTCCTCATACCTGTCCTTCCATGGCCCTTCCTCCAGCACCTTCTCCTCCCCCCTGTGCCCTTCCTCCTGCAGGCTTCCCTGGTACAAGGCTGGTCAGGACTCTGCATGGCAGCTCCATGCAGCCCCGGGGAGCCCTGCGCCCCAGCACCTTTCCTGGCCCCTGTTCATGAGCCCACAGTCCCTGAGACCTGCCCTGAACCTCTGACCTGGGTGTCTCTGGCCTTGGCCCTGAGCGTCTGGGTCACCCTAAAATTTCCACCAAGTTTCCCCTCAGTACTTCTCTTCCTCTCTTCCCCTTAAGACAGGGGCCATCGGTGACTTGCAGATAAAATCTTGTCCCACAGGAGCCCATCAGGGGAAGACAGAACAGAGCCCAACTAGAGTCCAGCATGACCCTCGCAGACAGACAGAAGAATTCACAAGGCATCCTGTCCATTCCTCTGAGGTCAGAGGTGAATGGCTGAAGGTGGCCAAGTAGGGCAGTAAGAACAGGGATGGGAAGACCTCAGGTCCCCAAGGGCTGGGATCCTGGGTGAAAGCTTGGCCACAGGCTGAGACAAGACCAGAAAAAGAGCAAAAATAGCAGAAAACAGCCCAAACTTTGTAGGGGAGCAGGGAAGGAGGGGGAAGGAGAGACTCACCTAGGACGGTCAGCTGGGTCCCTCCGCCGAACACATAACACTGTGACACAAGCTCATACAAAAACCTCTATCTGGGAGGCCCTGCCCACTCCTGAGCCCCCCCACACCCCCGGCTCCCCCTGCAGCTGTGATGGAGGAAGCCTGGGCCACTGCCCCAGGGGGTGTCTGGTCTGCAAGAGGCACACACACTGTCCCCCCTTTCAGACCAGCAGGTGACAGGATAGGGGACAGGGTGCATTGCACAGGGAAAGAATTCTTGGAAGCAATTCTCCCAAAGGAATTAGGTGTTTGACAGGCTTTTTCCACTCTGCTCCGCTGGGATGTGGGATGAGTATGGTGGGCATCTGTGTCACTGTGCGGGACATTCCACGGGAACGGGTGGCACACCTCTCTTATGTCCAATCACCCCTAATCCCTGGTGAGAGCATGAGGGGAGGGCAGTGTGTATTCCCTCTCCCTCCCTCCCCTTCCAGGGAAAGACAGGTTGGTCTGTGTAGAGTGTCTACTGGCAACTTCCTATGTCCCCAACCATCTGATCAAGACCTCTGGGACTGTAATCTTTGTCAACCTGCCCTTTAGGGTGTCCCCTGCGATTCTTCCCAGAGGTGGAGTGGCATCGGGGTGCTTTGTCACCGGCGAGACCTGACCTTGCTGTAACCAACAGGCCACACTCCCCTGATCTGAGATTGTCTGACCTGCCCTTACTCGGCTCCTGAATTCCAGTGGATATGCCCTCCCTGGGCCGCACTGGATGCCCATTCTGTGCCCAGGAAGGTGCCCTTTCTGATCCATCAAGGTCAATTCCCACGTCCCCTCCACCTGAGGCCTGACATCACCTGCTCCATCCTTAAACAAACCCCCAAAACTCTCAGGTTGATCTGATTTCAGGGTTTGAGATCTTCATGATGGAGGTTCCCAGCCCAAGCTAGGGTCACCTTGAATTGAGCCTGACACAAGATCATACAAATAGAAACTGAGCTTCCTTGTGCCTCATCCTCAGCCCAGCTTCCCAGCACCATGAGATCCAGGCTCCCTGAGTTGGTACGGGGTGTGAGCATGATTGGGCAATTGTTAGGTTATATGATATTAAACTGTTTCTCTGCTGAATGACTTGTCAGTGTCTTGTTGACTTAACATGCATAGACAAAGTTTGACAAACGCACCATGGGAGGCACTGTTGAAAGCTTTTCATGATTTTAAGGCGAGGAGTCAACCTTCACCTAGTAATGGCTCCCCCATTGGGCTCCATGATGGGAAAGGGAAGTTCAATGTCTGTTCCCAAGGACCGTAGCCTTGGTTCCATGATTTCCTTCTCAATATTTCCATCTGTAGCCCACCTTGCACTCCTGGTCCCTCTTCAATTCTCCCTGATCCCTCCTCAGGGCTCTTGAATCCCTCTCACTCAGCCCTTGTCCCTTTGCAGGTGACCAGGACTGCGTCCCAGGGGCTGTTCCCACAGGAGAAGTTCCAGCCCTGGGTCACAGCTCCCATGGGCACTCAGAGCTCATTCAGGTCCCTGGTGGGTGAGTGGAGTGGACCTCAGGTAGGTCCATGTCACGTCATTCCTGTCCTGCCCTTTATTACCGACCCTTCAACCTAGAGACCCTCCCCCACAGAGAACACACATGCGAAATGTCAGATGAGAAATGACAGGAGTTTATTCAGGAGAAGGGGAAACGGGGAGGGATGACGACCTGCCCAGTCTGAGCGACCAGGGCTGGAGCCGCAGGGGGAGAGTGGGGAGCGGGGGAAGAGAGCATCTGACTGTGAAGTGTCGCCAGAAGTGGGGACTCAGGTCCTAGGAACACTCCGAGGGGGCCACTGTCTTCTCCACGGTCTTCCCATCGTGCGTGACCTGGCAGCTGTAGGCGCTGGCGGACTTCCAGTCTTGGCTGGACACGCTCAGGTAGCTGCTGGCCGCGTACTTGTTGTTGCTCTGCTTGGAGGGCTTGGTGGTCTCCACGCCCTGGGTGACGGGGGTGCCATTTGCCTTCCAGGCCACCGTCACGCTGCCCGGGTAGAAGTCACTCATGAGACACACCAGTGTGGCCTTGTTGTTGTTGAGCTCCTCAGCGGATGGCGGGAACAGAGACACGGAGGGTGCAGACTTGGGCTGACCTGTGGGTGCGGGAGGGGCAGGAGGGGAGAGGCTCAGGGTCCATCCTGAAAGCTGCTGACCTCGGTCTTCCTGTGGGCACAGTGTCCTGAGGACCATGCAGGACCCCGAGGGCAGGGGCCTCTCTGGGTGGGTGTGAGAGTCCATGCTGTGCAGGGTAGTTTGGGGGGGTCCCTAACTCAACTCCCCGTTTTCCTGAGAAACCCTGAGCCGGGAACCTGCCATCACCGTCCTTGTGGGCCCCGTTCTGCCCCCCACACATCTGACTGTCACCCTCTGGCTCTGCCTTCTCCTGGTATCTGACTCGGCCTGTCTTTGTGTGTCAGGACACAGAAGATGCTCTGAGTCCTCTGACCTTCTGCTGGGTCCATCTGTGGACACCTCTGACCTGATCCTCTGTGCTGGGGTCTTAGGGTCTTTGCCCTTAGGGTTCCGTCCCCCCACCCCCCAATCTACCTGTCCTGGGCTTTCTCTTAAGTTAGTATGAGTTTTGCTGATGAACAAAAAGTCTGTCTGTCTGTCCCTGGGTCTCTCTCATTCTACAGTCAATGGAGTCCCCGCTAGTCGGTCACATCACTGGAGCTTTTATGCCAATAGTTGTACGTTACCTTCTGAGAGGATGTTCGTCCTGCAGAGACCAAAGACCACCTTGTCCTCATACCTGTCCTTCCATGCCCTTCCTCCAGCACCTTCTCCTCCCCCTGTGTCCTTCCTCCTGCAGACTTCCCTGGTGCGAGGCTGGTCAGGACTCTGCATGGCAGCTCCATGCAGCCCGGGGAGCCCCTCTAACCCAACACCATTCCTGGCCCCTGTTCATGAGCCCACAGTCCCTGAGACCTGCCCTGAACCTCTGACCTGGGAGTCTCTAGCCTTGGCCCTGGCTTCTGGGTCACTCTAAAATTTTCACCCGGTTCCCCTCAGTACTTCTCTTCCTCTCTTCCCCTTAAGACAGGGGCCACCGGTGACTTGCAGATATAAATCTTGTCCCACAGAAGCCCATCAGGGGAAGACAGAACAGAGCCAACTAGAATCCAGCATGACCCTCCCAGACAGACAGAAAAATCCACAAGGCATCCTGTCCATTCCCCTGTCTCTGAGGTCAGAGGTGAATAGCTGAAGGTGACCAAGTAGGACAGTAAAGCCAGGGAAGGGAAGACCTCAGGTCCCCAAGGGCTGGGATCCTGGGTGAAAGCTTGGTCACAGGCTGAGGCAAGACCAGAAAAAGAGCAAACATAGCAGAAAACAGCCCAAACTTTGTAGGGGAGCAGGGAAGGAGGGGGAAGGAGACACTCACCTAGGACGGTCAGCTGGGTCCCGCCGCCGAACACATTACACTGTGACACAAGCTCATACAAAAACCTCTCTCTGGGAGGCCCTGCCCACCCCTGAGCCCCCCACCCCCTCCCCTTGCAGCTGTGATGGAAGAAGCCTGGGCCACTGCCCCAGGGGGTGTCTGGTCTGCAAGGGCACACACAGTGTCCCCCCTTTCAGACCAGCAGGTGACAGGATAGGGGACACAGTGCATTCCACAGGGAAAGAATTCTTGGAAGCAGTTCTCCCAAAGGAATTAGGTGTTTGACAGGCTTTTTCCACTCTGCTCCCCTGTGATGGGGGATGAGTATGGTGGGCATCTGTGTCACTGTGCCGGACATTCCATGGGAACGGGTGGCACACCTCTCTTATGTGGAAACACCCCTAATCCCTGGTGAGAGCATGAGGGGAGGGCAGTGCGTATTCCCTCTCCCCCCCTCCCCTTCCAGGGAAAGACAAGTTGGTCTGTGTAGAAAGTCTACTGGCAACTTCCTATGTCCCAGCCATCTGATCCAGACCTCTGGCTTATGGTCCATAGGGCAGCCTAGATAAGGATAGCATTGGTGATGTCACGGTGTAACTGTAGTCTTTTCCAGCCTGCCTTTTAGGGTGACCTTGGGGGTGTCCCCTGCCATTCTTCCCAGGGGTGGAGTGGTGTGGGGGTGCTGTGTCACTGGGGAGACCTGACCTTGCTGTAACCCACAGGCCACACTCCCCCTGATCTGAGATTTTCTGACATGCCCTTACTTGGCTCCTGAATTCCAGTGGATATGCCCTCCCTGGGCCGCACTGGATGCCCATCTTGTGCCCAGGATGGTGTTCTTTCTAATCCATCAAGGTCAATTCCCATGTCCACTTCATCTGAGGCCTGATATCACCTGCTTCATCCTTTAACCAACACCCAAAACTCTAAGGTGATCTGACTTCAGGGTTTGAGACCTTCATGATGGAGGTCCCAAGACCCAGCTAGGGTCACCTTGAGTCTGAGGCTGACCCAAGACGATGAGAACATAAACTGAGCTTCCTTGTGCCGCATCCTCAGCCCAGCTTCCCAGAACCATGAGTTCCAGGCTCCCTGAGTTGGTACGGGGTGTGAGCATGATTGGGAAATTGTTAGGTTATATGATATTGAACTGTTTCTCTGCTGTATGACTTGTCAGTGTCATTGCTTACTTAACATGCATTGTCAAAGTGTGACAAATGGACCATGGGCAGGCACTTTTCAAAGCTTTTCATGATTTTAAGGCGAGGAGTCAACCTTCACCTAGTAATGGCTCCCCCATTGGGTTCCATGATGGGAAAGGGAAGTTCAATGTCTGTTCCCAATGACCACACCCTTGGCTCTATGATTTCCTTCCCAATATTTCCATCTGTAGCCCACCTTTCCCTCCGGGGACCCTCTTCATCTTTTCTTCATCGCCCCTCAGGGTACCCACATCTTTCTTATTCAGCCTCTGTCCCTCCAAGTGAAATAGGACTGCCTTCCAGGGGCCGGCCCCGCAGGAGAAGTTCCTGCTCTGGGTTCCGTCTCCCACAGGCACTCAGAGCTGATTGAGGTTCCTAGTTGGTTGTTGAGCTAATGATGGGTAGATGGAGTCACATGTCATAACCATCCTGCCCTTTGTTGAACCCAAACACCGGTCCCCCACACAGAACACACATGCGAAATGTCAGATGAGAAATGACAGGAGTTTATTCAGGAGAAGGGGAAACAGGGAGGGATCACGACCTGCCCAGTCTGAGCGACCAGGGCAGGAGCCGCAGGGGGACTGTGGGGAGTGGGGAAAGGGAGTGTCTGATGGAGAAGTGTCCCCAGAAGTGGGGACTCAGGTCCTAGGAACACTCTGAGGGGGCCACTGTCTTCTCCACGGTCTTCCCGTCGTGCGTGACCTGGCAGCTGTAGGCGCTGGCGGACTTCCAGTCTTGGCTGGACACGCTCAGGTAGCTGCTGGCCGCGTACTTGTTGTTGCTCTGCTTGGAGGGCTTGGTGGTCTCCACGCCCTGGGTGACGGGGGTGCCATTTGCCTTCCAGGCCACCGTCACGCTGCCCGGGTAGAAGTCACTCATGAGACACACCAGTGTGGCCTTGTTGTTGGCGAGCTCCTCAGCGGATGGCGGGAACAGAGACACCGAGGGTGCAGACTTGGGCTGACCTGTGGGTGCGGGAGGGGCAGGAGGGGAGAGGCTCAGGGTCCATCCTGAAAGCTCCTGACCTCGGTCTTCCTGTGGGCACAGTGTCCTGAGGACCATGCAGGACCCCAGGGCAGGGGCCTCTCTGGGTGTGAGAGTCCATGCCATGAGTTTGGAGTGTTCCTACCTCAAGTCCCCATTTTCCTGAGAAACCCTGAGCCTGGACACCTGCCTTCACTGTCCTTGTGGGCCCCGTTCTGGCCCCCACACATCTGACTGTCACCCTCTGGCTCTGCCTTCTCCTGGTATCTGACCGGGCCTGTCTGTGTCTGTCAGTCTGTTTGTCCCACAAAAGATGCTCTGAGCCCTCTGCCCTCCTGCAGGGTCCATCTGTGGACACCTCTGGCCTGATCCTCTGAGCTGGGGGCTTCAAAGCTTTAGCCAAAGGTGTCAGTTTTCACCCCCACATCTATGTCTCCTGCTCCCTGTCTAAACTGGGTGGCAGCTTTTTCTGATGAAACAGAAATCTGTCTGTCTGTCATTGGGTCTCTCTCCTTCTACAGTCAATGCATCCCCACAAATTGGTCAGATCACTAGAGCTCTCGTGCCATGGATTCTGTCATTCCTTCTGTGAGAATGTTCTTCCTGCAGAGACCAAAGGCCACCTTTTCCTCATACCTGTCCTTCCATGGCCCTTCCTCCATCACCTTCTCCTCCCCCCTGTGCCCTTCCTCCTGCAGGCTTCCCTGGTGCGAGGCTGGTCAGGACTCCGCATGGCAGCTCCATGCAGCCCCGGGGAACCCTGCGCCCCAGCACCATTCCTGGCCCCTGTTCATGAGTCCACAGTCCCTGAGACCTGCCCTGAACCTCTGACCTGGGTGTCTCTAGCCTTGGCCCAGAGCGTTGGCCCTGAAGGTTCCGGGGCACCCTAGAATTTGGTTTCCCCTTCTGTAGTCCTTATCCTATATTGTCTTTGAGATGGGGGCCCTTTTGACACCAACAAGAGCCCATCAGGGGAAACAAAACAGAGCCCATCTAGAATCCAGCATGAACCTGACAGACAGATGGAAGAAGCCACACACAGGGCACCCTGACCATTCCTCTGTCTCTGGGGACAGAGGTAAATGGCTGAGGGTGACCAAATAGGACAGTAAGAGCAGAAACCCATAGAGCTCAGGTTCCCAAGGGCTGGGATCCAGGGTGAAAGCTTGGCCACAGGCTGGGACAGGACCCAGAGAGAGAGAAAAACCAGCAGAAAATAGCCCAAATATCTGGGAGAGCAGCAAAGGAAGGGGAAGGAGAGACTCACCTAGGACGGTCAGCTGGGTCCCTCCGCCGAACACCCAACACTGTGACACAGGCTCGTACAAAAACCTCTCTCTGGGAGCCCTGCCCCACCCCTGGGCCCCCACCTGCAGCTGTGCTGGAGGAAGCCTGGGCCACTGCCCCCGGCTGCTGTCTGCTCTGCCAGGGGCAAGCGCTGTCCCCCCTCCACCACCTCAGCAGATTGCAGGGTGGATGGATGACACAGCGACTTGTACAGCAGCAGGACTGTTGGAAGCAATTCTCCCACAGGAACTTGGTGCCTGATAGGCTGTTTCTACCGTGGTCTCCTGGGTTTGGGATGAGTTTGGAGGGATCTGTTTCACTGTGAGTGAGGTTCCATAGCCTAGGCCCAGAGGCACCAGGAGAGCTACAGCATGCTGGCTTCTTGTCACCAGGAACCATAGAGATCCATCCCTTGGGGTCATGTCGGGACACACAGAAGCCTCCCAAAGAGGCTCCCAATGGACAAATGGCCACCGTTCGCAGCCACATTGTTATCACTTGAGGAACCCGTGGTGCTTTCACACGGCAGATCCATTCACCTGCTAGAGTTCCCCAAGCCTCTCAGTGGCCACTGTTACCACGGGAGGACGGTGGGGACCAGACCACTGTCCTGCAAACTGGAGGACCAAAGAGAAATTCCCCATTCCGTCATCTGTGCTAGCGTGTGACACACACTGCCTGGTGGAGACAGATCTGCTGGAGGGACTCCTTTCATGAACACATGGAGCACCACAGGAGGAGGAGGGCGAATCTGGAATATCCCATGATGCATTCCTTCCTATCTGATGGACCACGTCATTGGACATCCAAGCAGCAGATGTCCTCAAAGGATGTCTATTCCATAGGGGTTCTTTGGTGCAAAGGGGGAACCATCTGGGAGGCAATTTGGCTAAAGTCCAACCCAGACCTTGTGAAGCTTCTGATGCCAAAACCATTTTGCAGGAACATGAGGAGGAGTGACCCCCCCCAGATGCAGCTCGTGGAGGCTGGACCCGCATCCCGACTGAGGGAGAGTCCCCGAGGCCAGCAGCTCAGCCCCTCAGCCACTTCCTGGCATGGAAAAGCTGGAGTGATTTGGAGGATACTTCCAGACCCAACATCACAATGTGGGACCTTATTCTGTTCTCATATGTAAACAACACCTAAGATACAACCAAGTAAATACACTAAAAGCTGGATATAATGGACTAATTCTGCGCAGGGGTGTCCGTATAAAGCTGAAATTCCATTATATCTAAAGTAGTTTTCCTAACACGTATGCAAAAAATTGACAGATTAGTCAGTCTCCCTGTCTCAGGGGCCTGGAGTGAGTGTGTCGCTGACACCAGCTGCACTCAGGTCTGAGACACAGGGAGCGAGGGGGAAGGGGCCCAGGGGTGGAGTGGTGGGGGTGCTCTGTCCCCGGGGAGGCCTGACCTTGCTGTAGCCCACAGGCCACACTCTGCCTGCTCTGAGCTGGTCTGACCTGCACTTACTCTGCTCCTGAATTCCAGTTGATATGCCCTCCCTGGGACATCACAGGATGCCCAATTGGTGCCCAGGACTGTGCCCTTTCTAATTGTTCAAGGTCAACTGTCATGCCCCCTCACACCTTCCTGGTGCAGGCTGACATCACCTGCTCCATCCTTAGCCAACCATAAAGAATCTCACCCTCATCTGACTACAGGTGTTGAGACTCCTCATATGGAGGTCCATGCCCGAGGCTAGAGTCACCCTGAGCCTGACCTTGACTCAGGAGAATTAGAACATAAACTGAGTTTCCTTGTGTCTCATTCTCTCCTCATGTTCCCAGCACCAGTAACCATGCTTTGAAGGGTGTCCCAGGCTCCCTGAGTTGGTAGGAGGAATGAACGTGATGGGGGAATTGTCAGGCTCCATGATATTAAACTGCTTCTCTGCTGCAGGACTAGTCAGTGTCTTTCCGTAGCTAACGTGCATTGGCAGAGTTTGACAAACGCCCCATGGGAGGCACTGTTCAAAGCTTTCCCTGACTCCCTGCTGATGGGCCATCCATGAGCCCCTCACCTGGAAATGGCTCTCCCATTGGGCTCCATGATGAACAGGGCAGTTCAATGTCTGTTCCCAATGACCACAGCCTTGGCTCCATGATTTCCTTCCCAATATTTCCATCTATAGCCCTCTGTGCCCTCCTGGGACCCTCACCATTTCTCCCTGGTCCCTCCTCAGGGCCCCTGGATCCCTCTCACTCAGCCCTTGTCCCTTTCCAGGTGACAAGGACTGCGTCACAGGGGCTGGTCCCACAGGAGAAGTTCCTGCCTTTGGTCCCAGCTCCCATGGGCACTCAAGCTCATTCAGGACCCTGGTGGGTGAGTGGATGGACCTCAGGTAGGTCCATGTCATGTCATTCCTTCCTGCCCTTTATTACTGACCCTTCAACCTAGAGATGCTCCCCCACACAGAACACACATGCGAAATGTCAGATGAGAAATGACAGGAGTTTATTCAGGAGAAGGGGAAACGGGGAGGGATGGCCACCTGCCCAGTCTGAGCGACCAGGGCAGGAGCCGCAGGGGGACAGTGGGGACCGGGGGAAGGGAGGGTCTGACGGAGAAGTGTCCCCAGAAGTGGGGACTCAGGTCCTAGGCACACTCTGAGGGGGCCACTGTCTTCTCCACGGTCTTCCCATCGTGCGTGACCTGGCAGCTGTAGGCGCTGGCGGACTTCCAGTCTTGGCTGGACACGCTCAGGTAGCTGCTGGCCGCGTACTTGTTGTTGCTCTGCTTGGAGGGCTTGGTGGTCTCCACGCCCTGGGTGACGGGGGTGCCATTTGCCTTCCAGGCCACCGTCACGCTGCCCGGGTAGAAGTCACTCATGAGACACACCAGTGTGGCCTTGTTGTTGTTGAGCTCCTCAGCGGATGGCGGGAACAGAGCCACGGAGGGTGCAGACTTGGGCTGACCTGTGGGTGCGGGAGGGGCAGGAGGGGAGAGGCTCAGGGTCCATCCTGAAAGCTGCTGACCTCGGTCTTCCTGTGGGCACAGTGTCCTGAAGACCATGCAGGACCCCCAGGGCAGGGGCCTCTCCGGGTGTGAGAGTCCATGCCGTGCAGGGCAGTTTGGGGTGTTCGTAGCTCAACTCCCCATTTTCCTGAGAAACCCTGAGCCTGGAACCTGCCATCACTGTCCTTGTGGGCCCCGTTCTGCCCCCCACACATCTGACTGTCACCCTCTGGCTCTGCCTTCTCCTGGTATCTGACTGGGCCTGTCTGTGTCTGTCCGTCTGTTTGTCCCACAAAAGATGCTCTGAGCCCTCTGACCTCCTGCTGGGTCCATCTGTGGACACCTCTGACCTGATCCTCTGTGCTGGGGGCTTTGGAGCATCGGCCCAAGGGCTCAGTTTTCACCCAAATCTATGTCTCCAGCTCCCTCTCTAAACTGGGTGGCAGCTTTTTCTGATGAACAAAATGTCTGTCTGTCTGTCGTTGGGTCTCTCTCATTCTACAGTCAATGGCATCCCCACAATTTGGTCAGATCACTAGAGCTTTCATGCCATAGATTCTGTGATTCCTTCGTAAGATGTTTCTCCTGCAGAGACCAAAGGCCACCTTGTCCTCATACCTGTCCTTCCATGCCCTTCCTCCAGCACCTTCTCCTCCCCCCTGTGTCCTTCCTCCTGCAGGCTTCCCTGGTGCGAGGCTGGTCAGGACTCTGCATGGCAGCTCCATGCAGCCCCCGGAGCCCTGCACCCCAGCACCATTCCTGGCCCCTGTTCATGAGTCCACAGTCCCTGAGACCTGCCCTGAACCTCTGACCTGGGTGTCTCTAGCCTTGGCCCAGAGCGTCTGGGTCACCCCAAAATTTTCACCCAGTTTCCCCTCAGTGCTCCTTATCCTCTCTTTCCCTAAGACAAGGGCCACTAATGACCCCCTGAAATAATCTTGTCCCACAGGAACTTAACAGGGGAAGACAGAACAGAGCCCATCTAGAATCCCCCATGACCCTCAGAGAGACAGAAGAAGCCACACACAGGGCATCCCATCCATTTCTCTGTCTCTGGGGACAGAGGTGAACAGCTGAGGGTGACCAAATAGGACAGTAAGAGCAGAAACCCATAGAGCTCAGGTTCCCAAGGGCTGGGATCCAGGGTGAAAGCTTGGCCACAGGCTGGGACAGGACCCAGAGAGAGAGAAAAACCAGCAGAAAATAGCCCAATCCTCTGGGAGAGCAGCAAAGGAAGGGGAAGGAGAGACTCACCTAGGACGGTCAGCTGGGTCCCGCCGCCGAACACCCAACACTGTGACACAAGCTCCTACAAAAACCTCTCTCTGGGAGGCCCTGCCCCACCCCTGGGCCCCCACCTGCAGCTGTGCTGGAGGAAGCCTGGGCCACTGCCCCCGGCTGCTGTCTGCTCTGCCAGGGGCGCACACTGTCCCCCCTCCACCACCTCAGCAGATTGTAGGGTGGATGGATGACACAGCGACTTGTACAGCAGCAGGACTGTTGGAAGCAATTCTCCCACAGGACTTGGTGCCTGATAGGCTGTTTCTACCGTGGTCTCCTGGGATTGGGATGAGTTTGGAGGGATCTGTTTCACTGTGAGTGAGGTTCCATAGCCTAGGCCCAGAGGCACCAGGGGAGCTACAGCATGCTGGCTTCTTGTCACCAGGAACCATAGAGATCCATCCCCAGGCGTCATGTCGGGACCCACAGAAGCCTCCCAAAGAGGCTCCCAATGGACAAATGGCCACCGTTCGCAGCCACATTGCTGTCATCACTTGAGGAACCCGTGGTGCTTTCACACGGCAGATCCATTCACCTGCTAGAATTCCCCAAGCCACTCAGTGGCCATTGTTACCACGGGAGGACGGAGGGGGCCAGACCACCGTCCTGCAAACTGGAGGACCAGAGAGAAATTCCCCATTCCCTCATCTGCGCTAGGGTGTGACACACACTGCCTGGTGGAGACAAATCTGCTGGAGGGACTCCTTTCATGCACACGTGGGGCACCACAGGAGGAGGAGGGCGAATCTGGAATATCCCATGATGCATTTCTTCCTATCTGATGGACCACGTCATTGGACAGCCAAGGGGAGGATGTCCTCAAAGGAGGTCTATTCCATAGGGGTCCTTTGGTGCAAAGGGGGAACCATCTGGGAGGCAATTTTGCTAAAGTCCAACCTGGACCTTGTGAAGCTTCTGATGCCAAAACCATTTTGCAGGAACATGAGGAGGAGAGACCCACCCAGATGCAGCTCGTGGAGGCTGGGCCGCATCCCTACTGAGGGAGAGTCCCCGAGGCCAGCAGCTCAGCCCCTCACCCACTTCCTGGCATGGAAAAGCTGGAGTGATTTGGGGGACACTTCCAGACCCAACATCACAATGCATGCAAACAACACCTAAGATACAACCAAGTAAATACACTGAAAGCTGGATATAATGGACTAATTCTGCGCAGGGGTGTCCGTATAAAGCTGAAATTCCATTATATCATAAAGTAGGTTTCCTAACTCGTACGTAAAAAATTGACAGATTAGTCAGTCTCCCTGTCTCAGGGGCCTGGAGTGAGTGTGTCACTGATATCAGCTGCACTCAGGGTGGAGACACAGGGAGCGAGGGGGAAGGGGCCCAGGGGTGGAGTGGTGTGGGTGCTGTGTCACCGGGGAGGCCTGACCTTGCTGTACCCCACGTGCCACACTCCTCCTGCTCTGAGCTCCTCTGACCTGCACTTACTCTGCTCCTGGACTCCAGTTGATACACCCTCCCTTGGACTACACTGGATGCCCAATTAGTGCCCATTACGGTGCCCTTAATAATCCATCAATGTCAACTGTCATGCCCCCTCACACCTTCCTGGTACAGGCTGACATCACCTGCTCCATCCTTAGCCAACCATAAAGAATCTCACCCTCATCTGACTACAGGTGTTGAGACTCCTCATATGGAGGTCCATGCCCCCGGCTAGAGTCACCTTGAGCCTGACCTTGACTCAGGAGAATTAGAACATAAACTGAGTTTCCTTGTTCCTCATCCTTACCGCATGTTCCCAGCACTACTAACATGCCTTGAAGGGAGTTCCAGGCTCCCTGAGTTGGTAGGTGGAATGAATGCAATGGGGGAATTGTTAGGTTCCATGATATTTAACTGCTTCTCTCTGCAGGACTAGTTAGCGTCTTTCCTTAGCTAACGTGCATTGTCTAAGTTTGACGAATGCCCCATGGAGGCACTGCTCAAAGCTTTCCGTGACTCCCTGCTGATGGGCCAACCAAAAGCCCCTCACCTGGTAATGGCTCCCCCATTGGGTTCCATGATGGAACAGGAAAGTTCAATGTCTGTTCCCAATAACCACAGCCTTGGTTCCATGATTTCCTTCCCAATATTTCCATCTGTACCTCACCATGCCCTCCTGGGACCCTCTCCATTTCTCCCTGGTCCCTCCTCAGGGCCCCTGGATCCCCGTCACTCAGCCCTTGTCCCTTTCCAGGTAACCAGGACTGTGTCCCAGGGGCTGGTCCTAGAGGAGAAGTTTCTGCCCTGGGTCCCAGCGCCCATTGGCACTCAAGCTCATTCAGGTCCCTGGTGGGTGAGTGGAGTGGACCTCAGGTAGGTCCATGTCATGTCATTCCTGTCCTGCCCTTTATTACCGACCCTTCAACCCAGACACCCTCCCCCACACAGAACACACATGCGAAATGTCAGATGAGAAATGACAGGAGTTTATTCAGGAGAAGGGGAAACAGGGAGGGATGGCAACCTGCCCAGTCTGAGCGACCAGGGCAGAGACTCAGGGGGACAGTGGGGAGCAGGGGAAGGGAGAGTCTGACGGAGAAGTGTCCCCAGAAGTGGGGACTCAGGTCCTAGGAGCACTCCGAGGGGGCCACTGTCTTCTCCACGGTCTTCCCGTCGTGCGTGACCTGGCAGCTGTAGGCGCTGGCGGACTTCCAGTCTTGGCTGGACACGCTCAGGTAGCTGCTGGCCGCGTACTTGTTGTTGCTCTGCTTGGAGGGCTTGGTGGTCTCCACGCCCTGGGTGACGGGGGTGCCATTTGCCTTCCAGGCCACCGTCACGCTGCCCGGGTAGAAGTCACTCATGAGACACACCAGTGTGGCCTTGTTGTTGTTGAGCTCCTCAGCGGATGGCGGGAACAGAGACACGGAGGGTGCAGACTTGGGCTGACCTGTGGGTGCGGGAGGGGCAGGAGGGGAGAGGCTCAGGGTCCATCCTGAAAGCTCCTGACCTCGGTCTTCCTGTGGGCACAGTGTCCTGAGGACCATGCAGGACCCCAGGGCAGGGGCCTCTCCGGGTGTGAGAGTCCATGCTGTGCAGGGTAGTTTGGGGGGTTCCTAACTCAACTCCCCATTTTCCTGAGAAACCCTGAACCTGGAACCTGCCATCACTGTCCTTGTGGGCCCCGTTCTGCCCCCCACACATCTGACTGTCACCCTCTGGCTCTGCCTTCTCCTGGTATCTGACTGGGCCTGTCTGTGTCTGTCTGTCTGTTTGTCCCACAAAAGATGCTCTGAGCCCTCTGCCCTCCTGCTGGGTCCATCTGTGGACACATCTGACCTGATCCTTTGTGCTGGGGGCTTCGGAGCATCGGCCAAAGGAGTCAGTTTTTCACCCAAATCTATGTCTCCTGCTCCCTGTCTAAACTGGGTGGCAGCTTTTTCTGATGAACAAAATGTCTGTCTGTCTTTGGGTCTCTCTCATTCTACAGTCAATGGCATCCCCACAAATTGGTCAGATCACTAGAGCTCTCATGCCATGGATTCTGCCATTTCTTCTGAGAGGATGTTCATCCTGCAGAGACCAAAGGCCAATTGTCCTCATACCTGTCCTTCCATGCCCTTCCTCCAGCACCTCCTCCCCCCTGTGTCCCTCCTCCTGCAGGCTTCCCTGGTGCGAGGCTGGTCAGGACTCCGCATGGCAGCTCCATGCAGCCCTGGGGAGCCCTGCACCCCAGCACCATTCTTGGCCTCTGTTCATGAGTCCACAGTCCCTGAGACCTGCCCTGAACCTCTGACCTGGGTGTCTCTAGCCTTGGCCCAGAGTGTCTGGGTCACCCTAAAATTTTCACAAGGTTACCCCCTCAGTGGTCCTTATCCTCTCTTTCCCTTAAGACAGGGGCCACTGATGACCCCCTGAAACAATCTTGTCCCACAGGAACTTAACAGGGGAAGACAGAACAGAGCCCATCTAGAATCCCCCATGACCCTCAGAGACAGAAGAAGCCACACACAGAGCATCCTGACCATTCCCCTGTCCTGGGGACAGAGGTGAACGGCTGAGAGTGACCAAATAGGACAGTAAGAGCAGAAACCCACAGAGCTCAGGTTCCCAAGGGCCGGGATCCAGGGTGAAAGCTTGGCCACAGGCTGGGACAGGACCCAGAGAGAGCAGAACTCGCAGAAAATGGCCCAAACCTCTGGGAGAGCAGCAAAGGAGGGGGAAGGAGAGACTCACCTAGGACGGTCAGCTGGGTCCCTCCGCCGAACACAAAACACTGTGACACAGGCTCGTACAAAAACCTCTCTCTGGGAGCCCTGCCCCACCCCTGGGCCCCCACCTGCAGCTGTGCTGGAGGAAGCCTGGGCCACTGCCCCCGGCTGCTGTCTGCTCTGCCAGGGGCGCGCGCTGTCCCCGCTCCACCACCTCAGCAGATTGTAGGGTGGATGGATGACACAGCGACTTGTACAGCAGCAGGACTGTTGGAAGCAATTCTTCCAAAGCAGCGGTTCTCAACCTGTGGGTCGGGACCCCTTTGGCCTTCGAAGGACCCTTTCACAGGGGTCGCCTAAGACCATCCTGCATATCAGATATTTACATTACGATTCATAGCATTAGCAACATTATGAAGTAGCAACGAAAATAATTTTATGGTTTGGTCACAACATGAGGAACTATGTTCAAAGGGCCAGAAGGTTGAGAACCACTGCTCTAAAGGAACTTGGTGCCTGATAGGCTGTTTCTACTGCGGTCTCCTGGGATTGGGATGAGCTAGGAGGGCATCGATTGCACTGTGAGTGAGGTGCCATGGCCTAGGGCAGTGGTCCGCAAACTCATTAGTCAACAGAGCCAAATATCAACAGTACAACGATTGAAATTTCTTTAGAGCCATATTTTTAAAAGTGAAACTATAAAGGTAGGTACATGGTTATTAACTTAATTAGGGTACTCCTAAGGCTTAGGAAGAGCCATACTCAAGGGGCCAAAGAGCCGCATGTGGCTCAGGAGCCGCAGTTCGCCGACCACGGGCCTAGGGCGATAGGCAACAGGGGAGCTACAGCGTGCTGGCTTCTTGTCACCAGGAACCATAGAGATCCATCCCCTGGGGTCATGTCCGGACCCACAGAAGCCTCCCAAAGAGGCTCCCAATGGACAAATGGCCACCGTTCGCAGCCACATTGCTGTCATCACTTGAGGAACCCGTGGTGCTTTCACACGGCAGATCCATTCACCTGCTGGAGTTCCCCAAGCCTCTCAGTGGCCACTGTTACCACGGGAGGACGGTGGGGACCAGACCACTGTCCTGCAAACTGGAGGACCAAAGAGAAATTCCCCATTCCGTCATCTGTGCTAGCGTGTGACACACACTGCCTGGTGGAGACAGATCTGCTGGAGGGACTCCTTTCATGAACACATGGAGCACCACAGGAGGAGGAGGGCGAATCTGGAATATCCCATGATGCATTCCTTCCTATCTGATGGACCACGTCATTGGACAGCCAAGGGGAGGATGTCCTCAAAGGAGGTCTATTCCATAGGGGTCCTTTGGTGCAAAGGGGGAACCATCTGGGAGGCAATTTGGCTAAAGTCCAACCTGGACTTCATGAAGCTTCTGATGCCAAAACCATTTTGCAGGAACATGAGGAGGAGTGACCCACCCAGATGCAGCTCGTGGAGGCTGGGCCGCATCCCGACTGAGGGAGTGTCCCCGAGGCCAGCAGCTCAGCCCCTCAGCCACTTCCTGGCATGGAAAAGCTGGAGTGATTTGGGGGACACTTCCAGACCCAACATCACAATGCGGGACCTTATTCTGTCCTCATATGCAAACAACACCTAAGATACAACCAAGTAAATACACTAAAAGCTGGATATAATGGACTAATTCTGTGCAGGGGTGTCCATATAAAGCTGAAATTCCATTATATCTAAAGTAGTTTTCCTAACACGTATGTAAAAAATTGACAAATTAGTCAGTCTCCCCGTCTCAGCGGCCTGGAGTGAATGTATCTCTGACACCAGCTGCAATCAGGGTGGAGACACAGGGAGTGAGGGGCAAGGGTCCAGGGGTGGAGTGGTGGGGGTGCTCTGTCCCCGGGGAGGCCTGACCTTGCTGTAGCCCACAGGCCACACTCTGCCTGCTCTGAGCTGGTCTGACCTGCACTTACTCGGCTCCTGAATTCCAGTTGATATGCCCTCCCTGGGACATCACAGGATGCCCAATTGGTGCCCAGGACTGTGCCCTTTCTAATCCATCAAGGTCAACTCCCGTGCTCTCTCACACCTTCCTGGTGCAGGCTGACATCACCTGCTCCATCCTTAGCCAACCATAGAGAATCTCACCCTCATCTGACTTCAGGTGTTGAGAGGCCTCATCATGGAGGTCCATGCCCCCGGCTAGAGTCACCCTGAGCCTGACCTTGACTCAGGCCCATTATAACATAAGCTGAGTTTCCTTGTGCCTCATCCTCACCCCATGTTCCCAGCACCAGTAACCATGCTTTGAAGGGTGTCCCAGGCTCCCTGATTTGGTAGGAGGAATGAACGAGATCGGGGAATTGTCAGGCTCCGTGATATTAAACTGCTTCTCTGCTGCAGGACTAGTCAGTGTCTTTCCGTAGCTAACGTGCATTGGCAGAGTTTGACAAGCGCCCCATGGGAGGCACTGTTCCAAGCTTTCCCTGACTCTGAGCTGATGGGCCAACCATGAGCCGCTCACCTGGCAATGGCTTTCCCACTGGGCTCCATGATGAACAGGGCAGTTCAATGCCTGTTGCCAATGACCACAGCCTTGGCTCCATGATTTCCTTCCCAATATTTCCATCTGTAGCCCACCGTGCCCTCCTGGGACCCTCACCATTTCTCCCTGATCCCTCCTCAGGGCCCCTGGATCCCTCTCACTCAGCCCTTGTTCCTTTCCAGGTGACAAGGACTGCATCCCAGGGGCTGGTCCTAGAGGAGAAGTTTCGACAATGGGAACCACATTCCATGGTCACTCAGAGCTGATTCAGGTGCCTGGTTGGTTGGTTGGGTGGGTAGTTGAGCGAACGATGGGTAGATGGAGTTACATGTCATAACCATCCTCCCTTTATTTCACCTTGAGAGCCTCCCCCACACAGAACACACATGCCAAATGTCAGATGAGAAATGACAGTTTATTCAGGAGAAGGGGAAACAGGGAGGGATGGCGACCTGCCCAGTCTGAGCGACCAGGGCAGGAGCCGCAGGGAGACAGTGGGGAGCGGGGGAAGGGAGTGTCTGACAGAGAAGTGTTGCCAGAAGTGGGGACTCAGGTCCTAGGAGCACTCTGAGGGGGCCACTGTCTTCTCCACGGTCTTCCCGTCGTGCGTGACCTGGCAGCTGTAGGCGCTGGCGGACTTCCAGTCTTGGCTGGACACGCTCAGGTAGCTGCTGGCCGCGTACTTGTTGTTGCTCTGCTTGGAGGGCTTGGTGGTCTCCACGCCCTGGGTGACGGGGGTGCCATTTGCCTTCCAGGCCACCGTCACACTGCCCGGGTAGAAGTCACTCATGAGACACACCAGTGTGGCCTTGTTGTTGGCGAGCTCCTCAGCGGATGGTGGGAACAGAGACACGGAGGGTGCAGACTTGGGCTGACCTGTGTGGACAGAGAAAGGGGTGTAAGAGGCAGAGGCAGAGCCCAGATGTTGGGATCACCCCCACCCCACGGACGGCCTCTGTGACTGGGCCCGTGTGTTTGTTCCCCTTGGGGACCTTCCTTCCTTTTCTGTCCCCTCTTTCTACTCTCTCCCTGCACAGCAGTCAGCCCGCACCCTCCCAGAAGCTCTTCCAAGTCATCTCTCCCATGTGACCTAGTCAAGCTCCTCCATCCGTAGCCTCAGTTTCCCTGAGTGTTACTGGGGCAAGCTCTGCTCCCTCCTCCTACTCTCCTGAGTTGAGTGTGCATTCTGCCCCCACCTCCCGAGCCCTCAGCCCAGCCTCAGGCCCCCTTCACTCACGCTTCTGGAGCCCCGGCCTCCTCTGAGGTCTGGGGTCTGCACCCAGCCGGCCAGGGTGACCCCAACAGCGTGTGGAGAGGCCCAGCCTGTGCCAGCACACAGTGGGGCCGGGACCCCTGTCTCCCTGGGGCACCTGGCTCTCCAGTGAGGGCCGGGTCCTTGCAGCCAAAGCCTGGGGGCCCCTTCTGGCTCTGCCCATCTCCCTGTGCCTGGTCCCCGGACACCAAGACCTTTCATCTCGCTGCGTTCATGGCACTGATGCCCCCGACAAGGAGCACAGAGACCCCGCAGCCCCCTCGGCACCTCTGACCACCCCAGACTGACACGGCCGCTGGTGGCTCTGAGTCCCCCAGTCATCAGCCCTGACCCTAACACCCTTGGGCTGATGGGACACCTGGGTCCCAGGAATTATGGGGCTCCAGGGTCAGTGAGTCTCTGCCCCATGGGACCCACTCCTTTCTGACCTCCATCCTAAGAGGATTGGGCTCCTGAGGGGCCAGCTTGCCCATCTCACCGTGTCTCTGTGACCCCCATCCTTGCAGCCCAACAGAGGCTCTGAGTGCTTCAGAGTGAGCCCAACCCTCCTCTCTGCCCCCCCACGACTTCCCCTCCGGCTGCCCTTGGTGCCCCCGAAGGCTGGGTCCCAGTCCCAGCCTTGCCCCCGCCTCCTGTGCGGGTTTCCCAGGCCGGAGAGCATTGAGCCCTTAGCCCAAACCCTTGGGACTGGGACTGTCGCTAAGGCTGCCCCATTGACCCTGGTCAGAACCAGCCTTGGCCCCCCTGAGGGCATCTGCCCTGGAGGAGAGGAAGGACCCCCTTTCCTAGGCCTACCCCCAGAGTCTGGGGGGCTATTGGGATTCTGTTATTGAGGTCCTCCCTGCTGGTTACCCCAAGACCAACTTGCCTTCCCCAGAGCCCACGGAGAAAGTGGGGGTCGGTCTGTAAGGCTGGGAGAGCAGAAGGAAGCAGCCCCCAGAGAGAGGAGTGACTTGCCCAAGACAGCAGAGCAGTGGGATGGGTTGGAAAAGGTGCTGAGAGCCACTTACCTAGGACGGTGAGCTGGGTCCCGCCGCCGAAGACATACCACGGTGACTGAGGCTCGGACTAAAACCCGCCGGACCAGCACCTGGGGCCTGGCCCCCGGGGGCCAGTCTGGCACAGGAACCTGCCGGGCATGACGGATGCAGGGCTGCAGCTGTGTTCTGGGGCAGGGCGGGTGGGCAGTCACCCCCCCAGAGGCTGGAGCATCCCCATGCCCGGCCCCCCATCCAAGGCAGGTGGCACCCACACCTGGAGTGACCCAGTGTGTTCTCCCTCCTCCCCAGACTGTCCTGGTCACCACCCAATCCTCAGTGCTGACAAAGACTCTGAGCGCCGTGTCCCCTCGAGGGGCTGTGTGGTGTAGCTCAGACCTCCTGGCCTCCTCCTGGCCTCCTCCTGGGGCCTCTGAGTGCTCCTTCCCCACAGTTTCCCATGTTCCAGACAAATGAACCTCTCCCTGGGCCTGTGGACACTGGGTCATTCCTGACTAATGGTGCTTCCATGTGGAGATTCCCTTCCCTTTGTCTCCATACATTGAGACACAGTGTAGTTCCACCTCTTTCATGAAGCCTTTTCTGAGCTCTCAGACCACTGTCTTTCCATCAGTCCATCTGTCCATCCATCCATCCATCCATCCATCCATCCATCCATCCATCCATCCATCCATCCATTATCTGTCCATTCGTCCAACAATGGCTCCCAACTGTTCCATGTCCTGGGACATGATTGGGACCCCTCTGGCTCTCACCCCATCTTTCCTGGAACCTCTCAGGTCAAAGCCAACAAGACCCTCATCCTGGTCAAGTCCGAGGTCCGGCCTCAGTCCCTGGACATCTCTGCCAGAGGTTCCTCTTTCTGGTGACTGTCCTCCCCTTGGTGTCTGACATCACCCACTCTCGCTCTTTCTCTCTCCCATGACTGTTGACCCCACCCCCCCAGAATCCCGTTCTGCCTGTACTCTCCCTCTCTCTCTGCCTCTGCCCCCACACTGTGCACTCCAACAACTGTCTAGGGGTCTCCCTTCCCTATGTCCAGCCCGGACCTCTCTTTGTGGCTTTAGGTTCACAGGTGCTCGGCCTCACGAACTCTTCTGGAACGCCCTGCAGGCACCTCAGACTCCACAGGCCCCATAGACTCTCCTCACACTCCCCCCCCGCATCCAGCAGGCTTCTCTCCAAGCCTGGAGTCACCCCACAATCCGTTCCCCTCATGGAATCACCCTCTGTGTTAGTCATCCACCAGAAAACAAAAGCCCATGAAGATACACAAATAAACACAAACACCCAAGTCACACTCTACGAGTCAGGATGGCAAGAGTCCTCAGGCTCGGCCTGATCTGATGTCACCTCCCCATGTGGCTTATCTAACGGGGAAGCGAACCCGTTGCCCTGGGGCCAGCATTTTCCACCTGAGCAGCAGCGTCACTGGGTCATGGGTGCATGTAAGATGCGCACGTAAGATTGTTTGAAACAACATTTAATATAATATGAATATAAATGCCACCCTTGTTTCTGACTTAAAGGAAGCAAAACACACAGCTTCTAAGCAGGTTGATTATCTAAGGAAACTTCCTCAACTCCATACAGTGTATCTCCCCACATTTACAGCAACCCTCATACTTAAAGGCAAATTCTTCATAAAAGAATTCTACAGATTCCCACCAATGAAATGAGATGGGGGGGGGGAGGTGCAAGTAATAGGAAAAAAGAGAGAACATGGTTCTTTGCAGGTGAGGAGAGAGTCTACTTAAAAAAAATAAAGCCCACGGAGTCAGATGAAGAACTGTTAGACCTAATCTGAGTTCAGTGAAGTGGCCCAATACAAGGGCCACGTGCGAATATCAGTCGTTTTCCCTTCTACACAAGCAGTGACCACTTGAGACATGAGTTGGGGGACATTTTACAGCTTCAAGCCACATGGTCTTTCAAAGCCTTAGGAATAACCGTAACAGGAAATGGGCAAGGTCTGCAGAGATAAAGTGTGAGGCAATGGGCTGGAAGACACCATAGCAGAGTGAGTGCGTAGGGGCCGACCTCGTTCCTGGAGGGAAATGCTGGGCGTTGCACAGTCCACCAAATTACAGGCACCAAACTCGGATTATGAAAACGAGCGAATTGTTTCTAAAACCCAACAGCGAGAAGGATGATAGAGAGTAGGCATGGCTGTTTTGAAAAAATAAATTATAACCATGGCCCCAAACATCCTGTACAGCTACGACAATTAAAACAGGTGCAATGGATATGGGATCGGATCATTAGATCACTAGAACCGTAGGGAGAGTCTGATAAACCAACGGGTTGGTGTTTGATAGAAGGCGCGTTTATATTCAACAAACAGGGGACGACCGGCTCCCCATTTGGAAAATACAAAAGGTTATGTCCTCACCGACATCAAAATAAACTCCAGCAGAAGTAAACACAAGCGAACAACCCCCCAAACACGGAAAATACCAGCATAAAATAGAAACCCGATCTGATAATATTGAAACAAAGATGACTGCCATGCTTGTCACGGATCACAGAAACCATAAAGAAAAAGTTACACCACTCTGACATATAACAATTAAAAATGGCTTTACGGCAAAACACCCCATTAACCAGAGGCATACAACAACTCAGGGGAGAGTATTTCCAGCATAGAGACTGAACAAGGAGGCTGATATCTCAAATACGGGAAGAGTGTCTATAGATCTATAAGAACACACAACCAACTCAATGGAAAACCACAACAACAGGTAAAATTATGGCCGGCAAATTCGCAAAAGACATAACACCAGGCAATAAAAATAGGAACAGAGAATAAGTTTGATCCATGATCAAATAAGCAAACACATTCTCATTTTGCTCAGCAGATGGGCAAAATAGACAGTGGCTGTCGAATGGGTTTTAGGGCAAGATGTGGAGAAATGGTAAGCAGAAACGCTCAATTTTCACTCTATAGACCTCTGTGCTTAATCTTTTTTTAACAACACGTTACTCTTGTATTAACATTATTTTAGGAGCTAAAAATGAAATAAATCTCCTTGTGAACATTTAATAACTACAGATCATTGTGAAGCGAACATTAAAATTAGGCAAAATCCCACCGACCAGAAACATACGCTGACATTTTTTCTACATTTTCTGACAAGCCTTGGAAAATGCACTCATATTAAAAAGTCCAATTGCGCCCTGGCTGGCCTGGCTCAGTGGATAGGGCATCGGCCTGGGGACTGAAGGGTCCTGGGTTTGATTCTGGTCAAGGGCACATGCCTGGTTTGTGGGTTCAATCCCGGGGGGGGGGGGCATGCAGGAGGCAGCCGATCAATGATTCTCTCTCATCATTGATGTTTCTATCCCTCCCCCTTCCTCTCTGAAATCAATAATAATAATAATAATAATAAAAGGCCCAATTGGGAGCATTCTGTATATCTGGCACCCTAGACATCCTTTTAAAAATGGAATTTGCCATATTACTCAAGATGCTTCAGAAACATAATTTTATGCAAAATTCCACATGATGGATGCTCCATGCTGTCATGATTCCCACTTTTCTGTGGGATGTTTAGGTTCTCTCTCATCATTAACAATGCTGGGCTCATCATTTTTTGTTAAACCTTTGGTTATATCTTTGATTATTCCCCACCCCGAAAGGATGAGTTCCTAGAAGTGGAACCACACAATATAAATAAATACACTTTCCTTTATGACGATATAATGGTTGTCCATCTTAGTCTCCCATGAACAGTCTATGAGAGAGCCGGTTCCTCCCATCAACCCCTGCTACCGTCATTTCCAATGCACTGGCCAATGCCATAGGAGAGTTTTAAAAAATATATTTCTATTGATGTCAGAGAGAAAGGCAGAGGGAGAGAGAGATAGAAACATCAATGATGAGAGAGAATCATTGATCCGCTGCCTCCTGCACGCCCCGCCCTGGGGATCAAACCCGCAACCCAGGCCTGTGCCCTTGACCGGGAATCGAGGTCACAGCGTCCAGTCCTGGGACTCCTTCCTGTCCTGGGGCTTCGGCCCCCTCTCTGGGCCTCTATCCCTGTCTGGAAGACGGGGATGACACCAGGGCCTTACGGGGACCCTGAGAGGGAGGGCCTGCCCCTAAAATGATGGGTACATCCTGCCCCTGCCTCCCAGAGGACTGGGGTGAGGAGAACGAGGCTCTAGTCTTAGGTGCGAAATTTAAGGGGTGCCCAAAGCCTCAGTCATCGAGATAAATACATTTTAATAAAACACTAAACAAAAATCAATGCTAATAAATCCACAATGGACAAAATGCCAACTCTTTATATACAGCCAGCGTCTGCCCAGGCCCCCGCTCTCCACCGACCCTCCCTTCGTCCACCTCTCCCCCATGGCTCATGGGCTCCTTACCTGTCCTTCAGGCTCCGAGGGCTGCTTCCCACCGGGTCTTGGGGGCCTGGGCCCTGCTCCGAAGCGCTGCTGGTAGGGGCAGCAGCCATGGGTGCCCACAGCAGGCCCAGCGGCCTCAGGGGCCAGCGCTGCTTGGGGCCAGGGCTCTACTCCCCGGAGTCCTCATGGCCCACTTGGCAGGTCCTGGGCCTCATCTGCCTTCAGGGTCAAGGGCACCTCCGGCCTGATCCTCAGCGTGAGCTCCCAAGGGTCCTGCAGGGCTTGATCGACCCCCTTCACTCCAGGAGTAACGTCAAGTTCATGAATGTTGAAACCATCCAGACCTAGGTCACCTCTGGGCCTCAGTTTCCACATTTGTGAAATGGGTGCTGTTGGCAGGTGCCCCTGGTCCTCACTGGCAGTGGCCATCCCCGTGTGCCCTGGCCCGAATGGCCCCATCTTCTGCCTGGGCCTTCTCCGGTGCCGGCCCCCGTGCGGGTCCTCTCCGGGGTGGTTACCCCGGGGGATCCTCCTTAGAGTGGCATCTGCCAACTGCTCTGCTGTGGTTGGAATCAGAGCTCAACCATCTCCCACAGTCACCCCTGCTGGCCCCGCCCCTGGGGTGCTGGGTGGGGCACACCTGCTCCTGCCCTCATTCTCTGGTTCCCCAAGGGCCTCTCTGGGCTATGGAGCATCTACCTCGGGCCTGGAGGGCAGCCAAGTGCCCAGTGGATGAGGAATTGAATTCCTTGCGGTGGGCCTGGGGCTGCTCTTCTGACCAGGCCCCCAGGCTGGGCCCCTGCACACTCCACGCCTGCCAGTCAAGCCCGGCCCTTCCTTGGCTGGTCTGGTCAAGCCTGGTAAGTTTGGTCAGCTCCTGGGCTAGGCCAGGGCCCGGTAGGGAATCATCCGTCCCCCTCTCTCCAGGAGGAGCGTCAAGCTCAGGGATGTTGGAACCACCCAGACCCAGGTCACCTCCGGCCTCAGTTTCCTTGTCTGTGAAGTGGGGAGAGCTCTCTGCAGCAGGAGGGCCCGAGGGTGAATGGGATCATGCATCTGCTAAGCGCCAGCACAGAGCAGGCGTTGAACCAATGCCGGTTCCCCGTCCACCTCTCTTACTTGGGCTTCAGAGCAGCTCCGCAGTGATGGCGATCCTTTTGAGCTCGGCGTGTCAGCATTTTGAAAAACCCTAACTTAACTCTGGTGCCGTGTCCCATATAGATTTTTTTTTGATATTTGCAACCATAGTAAAACAAAGACTTATATTTTTGATATTTATTTTATATATTTAAATGCCATTTAACAAAGAAAAATCAACCAAAAAAATGAGTTCATAGGTTCGCCATCACTGTCCTAGTGTGTCCTTGAGCCAAGTGTCCCCATTCTACGGGTGAGAAAACGAAGGCCCAAGAAGACGAATGCAGGATCCAAGGCAGCTCCAGGGTGCAGGGTGAGCTGGAACCTAGCAGTGACCTTGTCCCTGCACTTCCAGCCCTCACCACCCGGAAGGCTTGTGCTCTGCTCCCCGGGGAGCCCAGGTGTGGGCTGTGCTGGGCAGGGTGCAGGCGGGATGCGCTGCCCAGGTGCTTGGGGTCGGGGCTTGTTTGAAAACCCAGGAACATAACACATAATGTGACGATGAGAGTGACGCTGCTGTGTAGCCCCGACAACGGGGTCTGCTCCCTCTGAGCTCAGGTGACCTCCCCTTTCGAAGATGAGACATTTCTGTTCAAGCAGCTTCCTACTTCCTGGGCGCCACGCAGCCAGGAGGCCTGGCCCTCGCACGGCTCCAGGGCGTGCTTTGTGGGTCTCCGCAGGCTCACACTGCTGGTGTCTGGGAGAACTCGGGTGGTAGGTTCCTGCCTGTCACACCCAGCACCCACCCGCTTGCTTTCCAGTTGCCTTTGGGCCACAGGATCCTTCATACGTCCGCTCAACTCCGGAGCTGCAGTCCCTAGGGCTCCTGGTTTTCTGCTTCAGCAACTACAAAGGGGACCCCAGCCCCCAACAACCTTGACTTTCCTGGGAGGTCCCTGGCCCATGTTTTGAGTCAGGTACTCATGAACTCTCCTGCTGCCCTTGGTGAAAATCAACCCAGATGTTTCCATGGGAAGCGGTAACACATTGCCTGGGACTTCAGTTTCTTGGTGTGGACAACGGTTGCTGGGAGACCACTGTCTGAAGGTCTCTTCGCATCTGCACGTCTCGTGAGCAAAGGCACCGATTGCCCTTGTGTTGGACCATCTTTTCCAGGATGCTTGTAGAGAGGGTGTGTCTCTCTGGAGCAACATGTGCTTACCGGCCGGTATGAAAGATTTGGGGTCCCCCAGCTTGGATGTGCGGCTGTCACCTGGCCCTTTTTACAGCATCTTGGGGGTGCTCAGAGGACTGATGTAGGACGCTGATATTTCAACTAATATTCTTGATGACACTGATACTCTAGGTACGTAAGTAATGAACTATGAGCAACAGAGTGGCCTTGGTCTCTGGCCCAGGAGTCTCGTGTCTCCGGCCAGCACCCGGGAATCTACGGCAGGCTTGCTTTTCAGCCTGCAAGTAGTCAAAACTCTCAGACTTTCTACTGCTCCTGACAAGGGCAATAATGAGCAGGAAGGAAGAAGTCAAGCTGATGGTGATCAGGACTTAACGGTTTGACCAAACTCATCAGAGCAGCTTTCAAGGAACCCCAGGCTGGATCTTCCCACTCCCCGAACACAGCTCAGGCAGCGTCTGGGGGATGAGGTCCAGAGCTCAGGGCTGGACCGCACAACACCCGCTCCCCTGGCCTGGGAGATGGTCAAGGCACCGAACAGTGACAGGGTGTGGGCGCCAGGGGGCCCCCTGATCCAGTGCGGCTCCTCCCCATTTTGGTGCTTGGCTCTCTTCAGCCTCTGACCTCGGGCTCCTGGTACCTTGGGGACCAGGGGTTCCACTGGAATTGTTCCCTTCCCATCACCCACTGCTCAGAGCCCAGAAGGTGTGCTTGCCCCGGGGACAGCCCCGGAGCTTGGGGGGGAGAAGGGACTGTCCCTAAATGCAACATCCCCAGCTGCCCCCCTCCCCCACCCCAGCACCTGCCATGACCCCTGGGCAGACACCACCACAGACCACATCCTCCTGCGGTGGCTGCGGTCGGAAATCCGAGTCTGGCTGGACCCTGGGGACCCTCGAGGGATGGCCTGGGCTTTCCCAGCGGGTACAGCTGCAGCTCTGTCCCACCCAGGTCTGCTCCCCACCCCCTCCCTAGCCTCCTGCTCATCCTCCATCCCACAGGCCCCACAGACCCTGCCTGAGGCGGTGGGCTCCTCTCCCCGGCCCAGGTCTCCCCAGCTGTCAGCGCCCCTCCATTCCCAAACTCAAGCCACTGGCCCCTCTCACCTCACCTTGAGAATGTCATTGTCTTTCCCGTGGGGGTCGGGGAGAGGGTCTGGGGCAGAGGGTGTCACAGGATCCATCTAGGGATATGACAACGGTTCTGAAATCTCTGAGTCCCTCTGAGGGGTCCCCAGGAGGCGACAGAGAAGATGCTGGCTCCTCGAGAGACCCTGGGAGTGCAGCCCCCTCCAGCAAATGGGGGGAGAATACCGCTGGTTCCCTAGAGAACAGGGACTCACCCACCTGGTGGGGGTCCTCCAGCTTCTGCTGATGAGAAACTGGCACAGAGAGGGCGAGTTTCTTCCCTAAGACACACAGCCACCTGGTGTGAAGACCATGTTCTGGGGCCAGCGAGACCTGGGAGGTATGCACCTTTTTTGGACGTGGGGTGGGGCCAGCCTGGAACTGGGGGCTTTGGGAAATGTCAGTGCTTGAACCTCTAACTCTCCAGGTCCAGCTGCCCGAAGTGCAGCTGGGAAGGAGAGATTCCAGGAGGGGGCAGCAGAGACCAGCAGCAGAGGGAGGCAAGGACCCAGAAAGGGCTGGAGCTCCAAGGGGAAGGCAGGCAGGAGAGCACGGGAGGCGCCCTGGAGGGGTGGAGGGGTGGAGGTGGGGGAGGGCTGGGGGAGAGGGGCGGGGATGCAGGACCCCAGCACCCACCTCACCCCTAGAACTGGGAACGGGTGTTGGGAGAGGCAAGTGAGGCGAGTGGTGCCTGTTTAGGAAGGATCCTGATTTTCCTTCACGTTTGGATGTTTATTCTTCATGGAATATATATTTTAAAATATATTTTTATTGATTTCAGAGAGGAAGGGAGCGAGAGAGAACGAGAGAGAGAGAGAGAGAAACATCAATGATGAGAGAGAATCATTGATTGGCTGCCTCCTGCATGCCTCCTCCCGGGGACCAAGCCCGCGAATCGGGCACATGCCCTGACCTGGAACTGAATGCGGGGCCCTTCAGTCCGCAGGCTGACTCTCTATCCACTGAGCCAAGTCGGCCAGGGCTCATGGAATATCTATTGTATTAATTTCAATTTCAAAAAATATCGCCTTAAATATGACTCTCTCAGTGACTGGGTTTTTGGAGCCGGGCACTCTCCTTCCACCTCCTGGAACTTCTCACGGCTTCTGAGAGGAGAGAGGGAGGAGCAGAAGCTGGAGAGGCACTGAGACAACCCGGGGCTCAGCGAGCGGGTGGGGGCACCTCTGGAGCCACCAGTGCTGACAACAGTCTCCAAACTCAGACTCGCCCCCACCTGACACTTCTCAGCCCGAGACAGAGGCTCAAGGGCTCTGAGAAGCTGCTGAGTCCCCCAGGCCTGGGGAGGGGAGCCCAGGAGGACTCCTGACCCTGAGGCCCTGACCTACAGCTGCTCAGACAGCGGGTGAGCGTGGGCACCAGGCCCGGCGGGCAGGTTTCTGTCCCACTTCCCCATCCGCCTGTGTCACTGTGAGCATTACCACTGTCCCACACCTGACAGTAATAGTCCGCCTCGTCCTGGGCCTGGGCCCCGCTGATGGTCAGGGTGGCCGTGTTCCCCGAGTTGGTGCCTGAGAATCGGTCAGGGATCCCTGAGGGTCGTTTGCTATCATCATAGATGACCAGCACGGGGGCATGGCCGGGCTTCTGAATGGTACCACTGGACATTTTTACCCCCGATGTTGTTCCCC
>NW_005871557.1:517670-519925 GCF_000147115.1 Myotis lucifugus | reverse complement strand
GTCAGCTTATCGGAGCCCACAGCGGCTGCAGAAGGAGAAGGAGGCAGGAGGTGGAGGGCCCATTTCTCAGCACCGCTTGCGCTCCTGCCGCGTGAGTTCCAAGGGTTTCCCAAGACCCAGGCGCCCTCGGATCCCCATCAGTCCAAGGTGGCTTGGGGCTCCGGAGATGGACCCTCTGAGCACTGAGCCCCCCTACCTGCCGCAGGGGAGCCCTCAGGCCCTCAGAGCCTTGAGCACAGGGGGCGCCGCCCCCAGCCCTGATCCAGCAGCAGGGCGTGAGCCTCCTGCCCCACAGGCAGCGACCCCTGAGCTCAGAGGCAGCCAGGCGGGTGCAGGCGGGTGCAGGCCCTGGGGCTGGGCCGGGCAGCACCTGTGCAGTGAGCCAGGAGGCCGAGGAGGAGAGGGGTCCAGGCCATGGTGGGCGCCCTGACTCTGCTCCCTGAGGCCCAGGCTGCAGGGCTCCTCCCAGGCAGGGCTCCTCCCAGGCCCCTCTTATCCCCTTGGACACAGCTGCGGGGCATGCAAATCAGCCAGGCCCAGGGGCTGCTGGGAGCTGGTGGCTTCTGAGGAGGGCTCAGCCCAGGGACACAGGGAGGGAGGGGCAGCCCCTGCAGATCCCATGGTCTGGGGTGACATCTGCCACAACAGGGGATGGGGGGGTAGGGTGCCTGCATTGGCTGAAGGAATTCTACAGGTGACATCACGCGCTTAGGGGCAAGATCCTGCTTCATCGCAGGACCTGGGTTTCAGAGACCGAATAACATTGATCCTTTGTCAACAACACATGGAGTTTTCTTTATTTAAATCTGTTTTTATTGATTTCAGAGAGAGGAAGGGAGAGGCACAGAGAGAGAGAAACATCAATGACGAGAGAGGAACATAGACGGGCTGCCTCCTGCATGCCCCCTACTGGGCATCTAGCCCCCAACCGGTCCCAGTGCCCCGATAGGAATTGGACCGTGGCCTCCTGGTCGACAGGTCACAGCTCCATGCTCAGCCACTGGCCACATGGAGCTCTTGAAAGCACTCCTGGTGCGGTCAGTGTCCGCCCTGGGCCGTGAGTCATCAGGCAGATCACAGGTGCGGTGCCTCAGTTTCCCCATTGTGCAGTCGGGGCCGGGACAGGGCAGGTGCTAAAAGGAAGATTTGAGGTGTAGGGAATGAGAGGCAGCTGCCAAGCGGAGTAAGTCTTTATGCAGCGGTTCTCCACCTTCTGGCCCTTTAAATACAGTTCCTCATGTTGTGACCCGACCATAAAATTATTTTCGTTGCTACGTCATCACTGTAATGTTGCTACTGTGATGAATCGTCATGTAAATATCTGATCTGCAGGATGGTCTTAGGCGACCCCTGTGAAAGGGTCGTTCAACCGCCAAAGAGGTCGTGACCCACAGGTTGAGAACCGCTGCTTTAAGGGAATGCGTCTTGCCAATAACTTGTCTCGCTGGGGGTTATATTCGGGAATCAAATAACCTAATCGAAGAAATGAGGTCAGGACCAGTTCACTGAGCACCAGCGGAAGTTCAGGCCCTGGGACAGGAAGCCCAGGACTTCCCAGCCACGGGCCCAGGAATGGGCGCATCAGTGTCAAGGGTGATACTGTGTAAACCTGTCCTTTAGGTTTGAGGTTAAGGTTACTTACCCTCTGGCCCAGGCCCATCTTAAGGCCCCTGAGGCCAGGCCCACCCCATCTGCAGGTGGCTTTGCCAGGTGGCTCTCTGGCGCCCCCTGGTGGCGGCCCCGCCCTGGCTGTGGAGGTGCAGGGCTGACCTCTGCCCAGGGGTAGATAGATGCACAACCCACTGCTCAGGTGGAGACTCCCTGGTCCCCGGGCTGCTGGCCCCAGGGGAGGGGGACGGGCTCCTCTCTGTGTGACCCCTGACCCCCTCCACCAGGCAGGGAGGCTCAGGTCACCCACTAAACGGTGAAAACAAAGGGAGCACAGCCAGCAGCCTCAGGGAAGGAGGGGAGCCTGTGAGGGGGAGGGGGTGTGTGAGGAGCTGGGTCAGGCCCTGCCCTGAGGGAGAGTCAGGTGTGAGCAGGGGCCAGGGGGAGAGTCAGGTGTGATCGAGGACAGTGAGCAGGGGCCAGGGGGGCTCTGGGCTGCAGGCCTGTTCCCGGCTGAGGTGTGGAATGTGGGGTGGAGTGGGGGTCACTGGGTATAATGAATGTTCATATACCATACAGTTTTATTGTTAAGTATTGATATTTCATGTTTAGATATCCATAAAATTTGTTTAAGTAAATTCAATCCA
>NW_005871557.1:502273-503323 GCF_000147115.1 Myotis lucifugus | reverse complement strand
TGTTGTGACCCGACCATAAAATTATTTTCGTGGTAAATCATCACTGTCATGTTGCTACTGTGATGAATCGTCATGTAAATATCTGATATGCAGGGTGGTCTTAGGCGACCCCTGTGAAAGGGTCATTCAACCGCCAAAGGGGTCGTGACCCACAGGTTGAGAACCACTGCTTTAAGGGAATGCGTCTCGCCAATAACTTGTTCCGCTGGGGGTTATATTCGGGAATCAAATAACCTAATTGAAGAAATGAGGTCAGGACCAGTTCACTGAGCACCAGCAGAAGTTCAGGCCCTGGGACAGGAAGCCCAGGACTTCCCAGCCACGGGCCCAGGAATGGGCGCATCAGTGTCAAGGGTGATAGTGTGTAAACCTGTCCTTTAGGTTTGAGGTTAAGGTTACTTACCCTCTGGCCCAGGCCCATCTTAAGGCCCCTGAGGCCAGGCCCACCCCATCTGCAGGTGGCTTTGCCAGGTGGCTCTCTGGCGCCCCCTGGTGGCGGCCCCGCCCTGGCTGTGGAGGTGCAGGGCTGACCTCTGCCCAGGGGTAGATAGATGCACAACCCACTGCTCAGGTGGAGACTCCCTGGTCCCCGGGCTGCTGGCCGCAGGGGAGGGGGACGGGCTCCTCTCTGTGTGACCCCTGACCCCCTCCACCAGGCAGGGAGGCTCAGGTCACCCACTAAACGGTGAAAACAAAGGGAGCACAGCCAGCAGCCTCAGGGAAAGTAGGGGAGCCTGTGGGGGTGTGGGGTGTGGAAGAATGGAACGAGTTAGCTTGTGGAAAAACCAATGAGTCATGATCAATCTCATTAATTGTAATCCGGCCTCTACTCTATTTAAAAAATATATAATAATCTTATCTCTTCCTGATAAGCTCTCAACGATATATCTATAAAATTTGTTTAATAATAGAAAAAATACGTGAAAATCAATTTTCGTCCAGAAGATAAGTAACTGTTTACTATATGCATTTATATATGTATTTCTTTTTTCTTTATTTATTTAAATTTATTTATAACATACATAACATCCATCATATCTATCACAAATA
>NW_005871557.1:479879-499515 GCF_000147115.1 Myotis lucifugus | reverse complement strand
GAGACAGAATCCTGGGGACCAGCTAGAATTGTGAGAAATAGGAATCCTGCCCTGTTCACCGTGACTGTTTTGTTCTGATTAAGGAGGCACCTTCTCGCCTGGCTGGGAGTTGCACCTGGGACCTGGGAGCTCACCTGGGAATGCGGCCCATCCTCCCCATCAGGGAGCTGCCTGTGATCATGAAAAGATGACCAGCCTTGTTGCAGAACCTGGAGCCACCAGCCCTTTGCACACCCACAGGCCTTTGCAAATCTCCAGCCCCCATTATCTGTGAACTGCCACTTGGCACACCCACTGCCTACATCCCCTGCAATCCTTGTCCTTCTCCCCAATACAAGCAGCGGGCTTATGGGGGGCAGAGCAGATGTTTGTGGGTGACCCACTGCTCTCCCAGGCTGCTGCAGGATGGGAATCAACGCTCATATGATTCCACCCTGTCTCTGCTGAATTGGCTCCAGGAGGGACAGGCAGCGCAGCCCATGGATTGTCCGGTTCCTCTGCCAGGAGACAGTCCCCAGGCGGGACCCGCAGTGGTGTCTGCACTTCCTCCCTCATCATGTGAAACCTCAGGACAGGAAGAAACCCGGGTAGCAGGGGCCAGGTCTCGGGGCCTCTAGGGGGTCCCCACAGCCAGTGAAATGTGGGGGTGTCTCATCCAAGATCCCCAACGGCACAGCCCCTGGGCCTCTACCCGCTGCTTCTACCCAAGAGGAAGGGGCTTTGCCAGGGCTGCTGGGCCACCTCTCTCCTCGCTCACATGACAGCTGATGCCATGAGGGACGTGGGAGGAGTTTCTAAAGCTGTTGTGTCTAAAAAACTGCCAATAGCCCTGCTCAGAGCAGCTCCTCATCCACCATGTCCATCAACAGGAACAGAGGCCCCGAGAGGACAGAGGACCAGCTGAGTCCCCCAGCGCTGCAGGGGCCGGGCCAGGCCCTGGAGGACTCCTGACCCTGAGGCCTGACCGACAGCTGCTCAGACAGCGGGTGAGCGTGGGCACCAGGCCCGGCGGGCAGGTTTCTGTACCACTTCCCCACCCGCCTGAGTCACTGTGAGTCACTGCCAGGTGCTGCCACTGCCATAAGGTGCACCACAGTAATACTCTCCTTCGTCCTCAGCCTGGAGGTTGGAGATGGTTAAGTAGCGGTCGGCCCCGGAGCTGGAGCCCGAGAAGCGATCGGGGATCCCGTCCCCCTTGGTGTGGCTTCCGTCGCTGTTAACCCTCATCAAATTCCGAGGGGCCTGTCCTGGTCTCTGCTGAAACCACCGAATAAAGTAGTTGCTGTGCTCAGCCCTGAGGGTGCAGGTGAGCTTGGCCGAGGCCCCCAGGGCGGCAGAGGCAGATGGGGGCTGGGTGAGCACAGGCAGAGCACAGAGACCTGCGGACAGAAAACACAAGAGCGATGCCCACTGCACCCCGATGTGCAGGCGCCCCTGGGACTGAGCTTGGAGGGAGGATCGGGGGCAGGACCCCAGGTGCTGTGGCCGCTCTGACCTGTGGAGACGACGAGGGGCAGGAGGTAGAGGGGAAGCCAGGCCATGGTGGGAGGGTCCTGAGCGCTGCCTGCGGCTGCCCAGCTGGCACTGGCCCTGCCAGCTCCTGTCTTATCCTCTCTGCCTGCAGCTCAGGAGGGAGGAGCAGGGATGCAAATGTGCTCTCTGGGCCCAGCCAGGGTCTGTCTCAGCTGCTGGCCCCGCCCTGAGCCCAGGGCCTCCTGCGGGGCCTCCCCTGGGGCAGAGGGCAGGTGTGGGTTTCATTGCTAAGAGCTGGTTGGCCCAACAGAAGGGTCTTCAAAGGAGCTCAGTCCTGCTCTTTGCACTTGACACAGCCCTGGGGACTCTGACCTCTAAAGGCCCCAAACCAGGACCCACAGCGCCCCCCTGGTGTCCCCAGGGTGCATGTCACCTGCCTGTGCAGCTGGTTCATCACCATGACTGCTTCTGAGAGCTTCCTGGAGGCTGACAGGTGGGGAGTGTGTCCCTGGGCCCCTCACTCAGCGTCACAGGAGCCCACACCCTCCTCTGCTGGGGGCCCAGCCTCTCCTCCTGGCCAATGAGGAGGGAGCGTCCTTGGGAGGTGAAATGATTTTCCCAGAATCCCCAGACAGAGATGATGATCAAGACTCCAATGCAGGAGAAACACCTCAGAGCCTGAGGTTTCATCCCCTCCCTGCCCTGCCCCTACCAGGCTCCCCCTTCTGCCTTCCTCCTTGCTTCACCCAGGCCTCCTGAGCCCTCCTGTCCCTGCCCTCTTTTCTCTATTCAGGTGTCTGTCCTCCCGGAGTCCGTTCGGAACAGCGCTCAGATCCTCATGGTGTTGGCATCGGTGTTTCCAGGGAAACATGGATCTGTGTGTGGACTGAGGGGAGGACACGCCCTGCTCCCCTCGGAGCTGACACCATGGGTTCATGTGTCAAATGGACATTGGAAATCAGGTCCTGCTTAGGGCCCGTGTCAGGCTAGGCTGCTAGCCGTTTGGACCAGGATTGCTCTTCTGACCTGGCCAAGGCCATTGAGTGTGGAGCAGGGTCAGGACAGGAACAGGAAGCCTTTGGTTTTATGAAGCACATTTGGTCAGAAAGCAGGTTCCACCCAACATCCCTGATGGATGTGTTGGTTGTCCACCTGGTCCTGCTGAGGATGCGAGGAAATGGTTCACTCCCACACGCTGACGACGCTGGACATGGAAGTGAAGTGGGAGGCGCTTGGTGACTCATGAGCACAGACAGACAGACCCCTGGCCACTGCTCAGTGTTTGGTCTAAAGAGGGAACTGACATGAGCCCAGGGCACCTGCCTCAGACACGCCCCCTGCTGCTCCCAGCTGAGGGGGCACCAGCTCCCCTCTCCCTTCCCACCCGATGCTGCCCCTCCTCACACCCACACCCCAGGGTCTCCCCAGGGGCCCTGCTGGCCACTCCTGCTGCCCAGTCCTCACCCCTGAGCTGTGGGCTCGTGACCACGTGGGAGGAAACCAGTTAGTTCCGTCCTGGGCGACCTGCCCTCCATGGAAGGGTCTGAGCTGGGGACTGAGGCCCACATGGCCCTTTGTGGGGAACAGCAGGTCACCCCGTCCATGGACATTCCTGATTGTCAGCCTTCCCTCCAGATCCCTGTGCACAGCACAGCGTCATGGCTCAGGGAGGTACATGGAAATGACCGTCCCACCAAGAAGGGTATTCCCAGCAGCATTTATTTATTTATTTTTAAAATATATTTTTTATTGATTTCAGAGAGAGAGGGGAGGGAGAGAGAATAAAACATCATTGATAAGAGAGAATCATTGACTGGCTGTTTAATGCATGCCCCCTAATGGGGATGGAGCCTGCAACCTGGGCACGAGCCCTTGATCAGAATCAAACCTGGGACCCCTCAGTCTGCAGGCCGATGCTCTATCCACTGAGCCACACCAACGAGGACTAGCAATGTTTATTTAAAGGTCAAAAGGCCCATTGTCATGAGGACACTGGTGATAAATGTGTCTGGGAGCCCAGGTTCCTGTAAACTGTGCTTCTATTGAACATGGAGGGGTCACTGTGGAGCTGATGTGGCTGCTGTTACAGACGTTCCCGCTCACGGTGTCCAGGCCCCTCCCGGGGGCCGTCCCGATGCACCCACACTCCTCATGGGCCTCCTGCTCCCGGACATGACCCATGGCTGACAGGGCTCCAGGTGGGATCGTCCACAGGTGCCCGAAGCTGCCCCAGCTCTCGCTCGACACAGACGGGCAGCTGTGCTCAGGGCTTGGTCTGCAGCCCTCGGGGCTGGAGGAGAGCGTGACACAGGGAGGTTTCTGTCCCACTTCCCCATCCGCCTGTGTCACTGTGCACTTCAGCACTATTGTCCCACACCACACAGTAATATTCGGCCTCGTCCTGGGCCTGCACCCCGCTGATGGTCATGGTGTTCGTGTCCCCAGAGTAAGAGTCAGAAAATCGCTCAGGGATCCCTGAGGGCCGTTCGTTGTTACCATAGATGACCACCACAGGGGCCTGGCCGGGCTTCTGCTGCAGCCAGCTTGGATAATATTGTGTTATGGGATTTCCCTGGCAGGTGATCCGGGCCATCTGTCCTGGGGCCACAGACACTGCTGGGGGCTGAGTCACTCCTGAAGAGGCCACAGGACCTGTAAGAGAGGAGAGGAGAGGAGAGGAGAGGTGAGTGTGGGCATGAGGTTCTCAGTCCCAGAGGCCCACCCCCCGCAGCGTCCCCTGTGCTGAGCTGAAGGTCATGGCCAGGCTGCTCCCTGGTTTCTGGGCCTGAGCCTGGGGGCAGCACCTGTGCAGAGTGTGAGGAGGGGGAGCAGGAGGGTCCAGGCCATGGTGAGGCTGCCAGGCTCTGCTCTGAGCCCTCAGCTGGGCTGTGGGCTTCAAGGCTCCTCACCCCTGGGTGGGCGGGGCCTCATGCAAATCCACTTCCTTCCTTCTGGGCCTCAGGGGTGTCTCCCTGCTGAGCAGGAAAGGGCTCAGTGGAGGAGGCTGTGCCAGGGCTCCATGCACAGGCCTGAGCCAGGTTCCCTAGCGCCCTGGGCTGTCCAGTTAGAAAGGTCTGTCCGGCCGGTGTGGCCCGATGTTGGAGCATCGACCCATGAACCAGGAGGTCCTGGTTCTATTCCAGGTCAGGGACCATGCCCTTTTGGGGGCTCCATCCCCAGTGGGAGGATTGCAGGAGGCTGCCAATCAGTGATTCTCTCATCATTGATGTTTCCATCTCTTCCTCTCCCTTCCTCTGTCTGAAATGAATGATACATATTTTTTAAAAATTTAAAAAGAAACTTCTGACCTATGACCCAGCAGCTGCACACACAGGCTGTGGCCTGGCCTCCTCCCTGGGCGTGTGGACAACCCTCAGGCCTCCTGTCTGGTGAGGACTCACCCTCAGGGCGGGGCTGGGGGCTGGGAGGAGCCTGTGGGGCCAGTGGTCATGCTGGGGTGGGAGAGGCCAGGATCCCATGGCCAGAGGCAGAGAAATTGCTCCTGTGCCTCTCAGGCAACCTTGTTGTTAATTGTTTTAGGAAGAAATAAGAGAAATCTTTGAGACCCAAGGCCAGGCCAGAATTCTCTGATGACATCAGAAGCACGATTCACGAAAGAATAGATCAGTACATTGAAGCTCATCGAAAACAATCTCCTTGGCTTTGCAAAGTTTTCTAAAGAAACAGGCAGCAGAGAGGAGAGAAGTTGGTGTTAACAACACATCCAATGAGTGACCAGTGCAGAGAGGACAGGAGGAGCCATGAAATTTCGCCAAAGAATCACAGCCCAGGAGGACACAGGCAGATCCCAGAGTAGGCGCGTCAGGAAGAGGGTGTGTGATGGCCATGGGCACAGGGGAGGGCGTCCATCCTCAGCTGTTAGGGAAACACCAGCGAAACCACAGCGAGACACGACCACACACAGGTCAGGGGGCTCCCGTGACACAGGGACCCTGGTGACGGCAGGGGTGGGAGGGAGGCGGGTGCAGGGACGGTGGGAATGGGAAAGGCTCGGTGACTGTGGAAGGCGCCTCACAGCCTCTCGGGGACTGAGACTCGCACTCAGCACACAGCCCAGCAGCTGTGCTCCGGGCACTCATTTCAGAGGGAGGCCTGTGCTCACAGGGACACTGTGCACAGAGGTCATGGCCCCGCGGGCACCACGTCCACGGGGGAAGCCACGGAGGCCTCTGCCCCTCCTGCGTGGACGGGTTAACAGACGTCAGTCCCCCCAGACCAGGGTCACTGCTCAGCAATGAAAGGGAAGGAGCTCTTTTTACAATTCGTGTGTTTTTATTGATTTCAGAGAGGACGGGAGAGAGAAAAATCCTGAGAGAGAGAAAGAATGGTTCCTGCGGGGCCTTGTTTGGGACAAAGTCACCACAGCCCTTTAGAGAACAGCCCTGCACAGGGGAGGGGACAGGGGTGGCCCTGAGACCATGTGCCTCCAGCCCCTGGGCTGACAGAGGTCACTGCGGGGTCAGCCCTGATCCATCTCCTCCTGCTCCCTGCCCCCCCCCCTCCCCCCAGAGACCAGCCCGTCCTCCCCTCCTGCCCCTGGGGGGACACCCAGGCCCCGGGCAGCTCCTGGACCTTCATCTCAGAACCAGCCACTGGGGACCAGCCCGGCCTCCCTCCTGCCCCAGCTCAGCTCAGCGCCCAGGGATCCGGGCGAGTGAGTGCACAGCTGCTCCCTGCGGCCTGGGTGGTGAGGGTGTGTGAAAGGCGCTGCATTTCAGATTCCAGAAACCCAGGCAGGAGGCCAGCCCGGCCCCTCCCCTGGGCTCCCCTTGTGATGCAATTGAGGGGGATCCCCCACAGGACTCCCCTCCAGCAGGAAGGAGGCCACAGGTTTCCCTCTTCAGTCTCCCCGCCCCCAGGCCCTGCTGCCCTCCCAGGGGACATGGCCTTGACTGGACCTTGGGAAAGGCCTGGGCAGAGGGGGAGCCTGTCTTGGCCCCACAAGCGGAGGATCTGGCTCAGCGGGAGGAGCCAGGCCCTGCTCCAGGCTGGTCCTGCTCAGACCTCCTCACAGGCCCCCGCCTTCCTCCTGGGCCCAGCGCTGTACCCCCACGGGGTCAGGGCTCTGTCCTGCCTCCCTGAGGACCAAATGCTTCCTGTTCACCGCCCTTCTATCCAGGCCCCTGTCGGAGTCCATGCTGCACTGAGTGAAGGCGTTCACTGCCGTGTGTTCCACAGTCACCGCTGGGACCCCTAGATCTGAGCTCCTCCCCTGACCAGAGCCCCAGGTTGGAGCGCAGGGCCTGAGGGCTGGGGGACCCGGTCATCATTCCCGGCCCCTTTCTCATGTTCTCCCTTCCTTCGCAGGCAGTTCTCCCAGCATCGTCCCCACAGGCCTGAGCGTGAAGACACACATGCTGCTTGGTCCCAGGGACCGAAATGATGCTCACAAGTGCCTCTCCTCAGGACTCTCAGCAGGAGGAGGTGCGAGATGAGGGGGTGCAAGGAGGAGACTCATGGGCTCAGGGTCCTGGGGAGGGGCAGGGCGTCCCCCCTCCCGACCTGTGGGAGGAGCTCAGGGAGGGAGGTTTTTCTCTCCCTAATCCACCATTTCCATCAACAGGAACAGAGGCCATGGGAGGACAGAGGACCCGCTGAGTCCCCCAGGCTGCAGGGGCCGGGCCAGGCCCTGGAGGCCTCCTGACCCTGAGGCCTGACTGACAGCTGCTCAGACAGCGGGTGAGCGTGGGCACCAGGCCCGGCGGCAGGTTTCTGTCCCACTTCCCCACCCGCCTGAGTCACTGTGAGTAATTTCCACCTCCGTAAGGTACACCACAGTAATACTCAGCCTCGTCCTCGGACTGGAGGTTGGAGATGGTTAAGTAGCGGTCGGCCCCGGAGCTGGAGCCCGAGAAGCGATCAGGGATCCCGTCCCCCTTGGTGTGGCTTCCGCCGCTGGTAACCTTCATCAAATACCGAGGGGCCTGTCCTGGTCTCTGCTGATACCAGTGTATATAGTAGCCGCTGTGCTCAGCGCTGAGGGTGCAGGTGAGCTTGGCCGAGGCCCCCAGGGCGGCAGAGGCAGATGGGGGCTGGGTGAGCACAGGATCAGCACAGAGACCTGCGGACAGAAAACACAAGAGCGATGCCCACTGCACCCCGATGAGCAGGCGGCCCTGGGACTGAGCTTGGAGGGAGAATCGGGGGCAGGACCCCAGGTGCTGTGGCCGCTCTGACCTGTGGAGACGACGAGGGGCAGGAGGTAGAGGGGAAGCCAGGCCATGGTGGGAGGGTTCTGAGCGCTGCCTGCGGCTGCCCAGCTGGCACTGGCCCTGCCAGCTCCTGTCTTATCCTCTCTGCCTGCAGCTCAGGAGGGAGGAGCAGGGATGCAAATGTGCTCTCTGGGCCCAGCCAGGGTCTGTCTCAGCTGCTGGCCCCGCCCTGAGCCCAGGGCCTCCTGCGGGGCCTCCCTGGGGCAGAGGGCAGGTGTGGGTTTCATTGCTAAGAGCTGGTTGGCCCAACAGAAGGGTCTTCAAAGGAGCTCAGTCCTGCTCTTTGCACTTGACACAGCCCAGGGGACTCTGACCTCTAAAGGCCCCAAACCAGGACCCACAGCGCCCCCTGGTGTCCCCAGGGTGAAGGTCACCTGCCTGTGCAGCTGGTTCATCACCATGACTGCTTCTGAGAGCTTCCTGGAGGCTGACAGGTGGGGAGAGTGTCCCTGGGCCCCTCACTCAGCGTCATAGGAGCCCACACCATCCTCTGCTGGGGGCCCAGCCTCTCCTCCAGGCCAATGAGGAGGAAGCGTCCTGGGAGTTGAATTATTTTCCCAGAATCCCCCAGACAGAGCTGATGGGTCAACACTCCAATGCAAGAGACTGACCTGGGACCTTGACCTGACAGCCTCCTCCCTGTCCTGCCCCCACAGGCCTCCTGACCCCCTCCTCCCTAGCCCAGGCCATCTAGGCTCCTCAGTCCCCGCCCTCTCTTCTCTATTCAGGTGTCTGTCCTCCTTGAGTGGGGACTGAAGAGCGCTCACATCTGCACCGCGTTGGAACCTGCGTTTCTCTTGAAATTTGGACCCGTTTGTGCACAGAGGTGGGGCCTCTGAAATATTTTCCTGTTTTTAAAAACTCAGTACAAGAATCATGTAAAACTATCAATATTTTTTATTTAATTGATATTGGAATGATTATTTCAAGAAAGTCAGTTTAACTAAATCTAGTATGAAAACGGACAGCACTTGTGTCTTCTCATTAAAATCAGGACGCTGGAAGTTGTTGAATGACATATTGGTTTAAAGTGTTATATCCACACTGTTCTTCAACTTTGGTGTATCTGTCACTTTCTTTTGAAAAAGGAGAGAGCCCGGCTGGTGTGGCTCAGTGGTTTAGTGTTGACCTATGACCCCGAGGTCACGGTTCCATTCCCGGTCAGGGCACAGGCCTGGGTTGGTGGCTGAATCCCCCAGTGTGGGACGTGCAGGTGGCCGCCGATCCATGATTCTCTCTCATCATTGACATTTCTCTCTCTCTCACTCTCCCTTCTCTGAAATCATTAAAAATACTTTTTTAAAAAAGAAAAGAAAAAGGAGAGAATCCTCTCTGGCACCGTCCCAGGAGGCGGCGTCATAGTTGTGAACGTGGAGAGGCCACAGGGCTGTGGTGGCGACCAGGGCCTCTGGGGGACAAGACCAGTCGCCCTCCCTCCAGGCCTTCTCCTAGGGTCACAGTGGGGGCGATGCCCAGGGTCTGCAGGGGCTGCTCTGTCCCCCAAGAACGTTCTGGGGTTTCCCATGTGATCACCTCCTGAGGACTTGTGGTCAGAGTCATTGCTGTGGGACCCTGTACCCCATCTCTCCCTCGCAGAACTGAGTCTCCTGGAGACGAAAGGGACAAGGAGCCGTGACCTGCGCTGGGAGCGGCCGAGGCAGGAGCACGAGGTCTTGAGAGGCTGTTCAGTCAGAGCATCGCACTCGCTGTCGAGGTCAGGATGGCCCCTGGCGGCAGGACTTCCACTCAGGACCCTGAGGCTGCTGTGGAGCTCCCCAGCCAGGAGGGGGGCCCCGTGGAGGTGGGGGAGGGGCTGAGCTCACCTGGGGGGGACAGGGGTGGTGGGGAGGGCATCTGGATGGGGGGCCCTCAGCTCTCTCAGGGCTGCAAGAAGGAGCAGCTGTTTGCAGAGGCCTGAGCCTTCCCTGCGGGATGATGGATCCTGTCCTTCTCTCTGAGCTGTGGGTTCTTATGAGAGGAGGCGGGAAATTCTTGGGACACAGCTCACTACTATCAGGGCTGCGGGTCCTCACACTAGCCCAGATGACACCAGAGCAGACTGGGTACTGGGGCCCATATTGCCCCCCACGAAGCCAGAGCTCCTCTGAGGAGCTGCCTGTGCATCCCTCAGACCATACTCCCTCTGACGGGGGCTGCGGGGTATGGGGGCTGGCTCTGCGGGATGTGCCCTCTGAGGTGCTAGAGGTGCCTTCCCAGGCCTCGGGTGGCTACCCCCCACAGGGCCCCTCTGTCATCTGTGCTGTGAGGAGCCTCTGCAGCCCCAGAGGCCCCTGCAGCTCCGTCCTCTTGGTGCTCCGCCTGCTGGACGCTGGTTTGCTCTCTGGGGCCCGGGAAGCGCTCTGACGGGAGAACCCCCTCCAGGGGGTCCCTCTGGGGGGAGCGTGGAGCCCAGACTGGTGCCTGCAACGTGGTGACATGGAGGCCGCACTGGAGGCTGCAGGGCCTCTGAACTGAGGCGGGGTTTGGGGCCTTGGCGTCAGGCTGGCGCTGAGCCTGAGTCACAGTCAGGAGAGGCCATGACCTGGGGGAGGCCCTTCCCTGCCCCGGGGGTGCCTCCCAGCGAGGGCCCAGCTGTGACCCCAGGGCGCCCAGCAGCAGGGGCCGGTGGGTCACTCGCTATTTGGCTCCGTTCAGAGTCCTGGGCTGCCAGGGAGCTGGGCTCTAGGGGCTCAGCTGAGCTGGGAGGTTGGGGGGATTCATCCGGAACGCGGCCCAGTCCCACTGTGGACACATTCACGGCCGTCGTTCAGGACACAGGGTTCCGTCAGTCTGTCCTGGCTCAGGCCTCCTCCAGGAATTACACTGCGGCCCAGACACACCAGGGAGCCGGGTCCTGCCCGCCCTGAGCCTCCCCTGTCCCTCCCTCTGCAGAGCTCCCCAGGCTGAGGAGGGGGCAGCTGGGGACCTGGGAAGTGGGACCTGGGCTGAACCTGCTCAGGGCTTGGTCTGCAGTCCCCGGGGCTGGAGGAGAGGGTGACACAGGGAGGTTTCTGTCCCACTTCCCCATGCGCCTGTGTCACTGTGCGCTTTAGCACTGTCGTCCCACGCTGAACAGTAATAGTCGGCCTCGTCCTGGGCCTGGGCCCCGCTGATGGTCAGGGTGTCTGTGTCCCCTGACATAGAACTAGAGAATCGCTCAGGGATCGTTGACGTCCTGTTTTCATCACCATGGATGAGCAGCACGGGGGCCTGGCCAGGCTTCTGCTGGAACCATCTAGGATAAACTTTTGTTACCAGATCTCCCTGGCAGGTGATCCTGGCCGACTGTCCCAAGGCCACAGACACTGCTGGGGGCTGAGTCAGATCTGAAGAGGCCACGGGACCTGAAAGAGAGGAGAGGAGAGGAGAGGAGAGGAGAGGAGAGGAGAGGAGAGGAGAGGAGAGGAGAGGAGAGGAGAGGAGAGGAGAGGAGAGGTGAGTGTGGGCATGAAGCTCTCAGTCCCAGAGGCCCACACCCCGCAGCGTCCCCTGTGCTGAGCTGAAGGTCATGGCCAGGCTGCTCCCTGGTTTCTGGGCCTGAGCCTGGGGGCAGCACCTGTGCAGAGTGTGAGGAGGGGGAGCAGGAGGGTCCAGGCCATGGTGAGGCTGCCAGGCTCTGCTCTGAGCCCTCAGCTGGGGTGTGGTTTTCAAGGCTCTTCACCCCTGGGTGGGCGGGGCCTCATGCAAATCCACTTCCTTCCTCCTGGGCCTCAGGGGTGTCTCCCTGCTGAGCAGCACAGGGCTCAGTGGAGGAGGCTGTGCAGGGCTCCATGCACAGGGCCTGTACCAGGTCCCTATCGCCCTGTGCTGTCCAGTTAGAAAGTTCTGTCTGGCTTGTGTGGCCCAATGTTGGAGCATCGACCCATGAATGAGGAGGTCCTTGTTTGATTCCAGGTCAGGGCCCAGGCCCTGTTGGGGGCTCCATCCCCAGTGGGAGGGTGCAGGAGGCAGCCAATCAGTGATTCTCTCATCATTGATGTTTCCATTTCTTCTTCTCCCTTCCTCTGTCTGAAATGAATTAAACATATTTTTAAAAAATTTAAAAAGAAACATCTGACCTATGACCCAGCAGCTGCACACACACAGGCTGCTGCCTGGCCTCCTCCCTGGGCGTGTGGACAGTCCTCAGGCCTCCTGTCTGGTGAGAACTCACCCTCAGGGCGGGGCTGGGGGCTGGGAGGAGCCTGTGGGGACAGTGGTCATGCTGGGGTGGGAGAGGCCAGGATCCCATGGCCAGAGGCAGAGCAATTGCTCATGGGCCTCTCAGGCGACCTTGTTGTTGATTGTTTTAGGAAGAAACAAGAGAAATCTTTGAGACCCAAGGCCAGGCCAGAATTCTCTGATGACATCAGAAGCACGATTCCTGAAAGAATAGATTAGTACATTGACACTCACCGAAAGCAATCTCCTTGTCTTTGCAAAACTTTCTAAAGAAACAGGCAGCAGAGAGAAGGGAAGTTGGTGTTAACAACACATCCAATGAGTGACCAGTGCAGAGAGGACAGGAGGAATCATGAAATTTAGCCAAAGAATCAGAGCCCAGGAGGACACAGGCAGATCCCAGAGCAGGCGCGTCAGGAAGAGGGTGTGTGATGGCCATGCGCACAGGGGAGGGCGTCCATCCTCAGCTGTTAGGGAAACACCAAGGAAACCACAGCAAGACACGACCACACACGGGTCAGGGGCTCCCGTGACACAGGGATCCCGGTGCTGGCAGGGGCGGGAGGAAGGGAGGCGGGTGCACGGACGGTGGGAACGGGAAAGGCTCAGTGACTATGGGAAGGCGCCTCACAGCCTCTCGGGGACTGAGACTCGCACTCAGCACACAGCCCAGCAGCTGTGCTCCGGGCCTTCATTTCAGAGGGAGGCCTGTGCTCACAGGGACACTGTGCACAGAGGTCATGGCCCCGCGGGCACCATGTCCATGGGGGAAGCCAGGGAGGCCTCTGCCCCTCCTGGGTGGACGTGTCAGCAGACGTCAGTCCCCCCAGACCAGGGTCACTGCTCAGCAATGACAGGAAAGGAGCTCTTTTTACAATACGTGTGTTTTTATTGATTTCAGAGAGGAAGGGAGAGGGAGGGGGGAGAGGGAGAGATAGAGAGAGAGACCCCCTCCCAGGGCTTTGTTTGGGACAAAGTCACCACAGCCCTTTAGTGAACAGCCCTTCACAGGGGAGGGGGGCGGGGTGGCCCTGGGACCATGTGCCTCCAGCCCCTGGGCTGACAGAGGACACTGCAGGGTCAGCCCTGATCCATCTCCTCCTGCTCCCTGTCCCTCCCTCCCCAGAGACCAGCCCCTCCTCCCCTCCCCCCCCTGGGGGGTCACCCAGGTCCCGGGCAGCTCCTGGACCTTCATCTCAGAACCAGCCACTGTGGACTGGCCCTGCCTCCCTCCTGCCCCAGCTCAGCTCAGCGCCCAGGGACCCAGGCGAGTGAGTGAACAGCTGCTCCCTGCGGCCTGGGTGGTGAGGGTGTGAAAGGCGCTGCATTTCAGATTCCAGAAAACCAGGCAGGAGGCCAGGCCGTCCTCTCCCCTGGGCTCCCCTTGTGATGCAATTGAGGGGGGTCCCCCACAGGGCTCCCCTCCAGCGGGAAGGAGGCCACATATTTCCCCCTTCAGTCTCCCCGCCCCCAGGCCCTGCTGCCCTCCCAGGGGACATGGCTTTGGCCAGACCTTGGGAAAGGCCTGGGCAGAGGGGGAGCCGGTCTTGGCCCCACAAGGGGAGGCCCTGGCTGAGCGGGAGGAGCCAGGCCCTGTTCCAGGCAGGTCCTGCTCAGATCTCCTCACAGGCCCCGGCCTCCCTCCTGGGCCCCTATGCGGCGCGGCCACAGTGTTTGGACAGGTTCAAGCCTCGGACTGATGAGAGGGCACAGTCCTCTCCTGGCCACGTGCAAGTCCCAGCCTGAGGGCAGAGCCCTCCCAGCACAATGAGGCCAACAGCTGTAGCTGGAAGCTTGAGCCTGTGGTCCGAACACGTGGCCCCACGTGCCTTGTGCTGGAGTTCAGGTGCATGTAGTTGAGTGGGGTTGGAACTGACGAGAATGCTGTAAACAACTTGATCACGCCCCTACTTTGCCTCGTGGCATCTGCTATAAAATAAAGACACGGCTTGTGGGCGCTGGCGCTGTCTCCTCATCAGGGAGCAGCGTCCCACCGAGACCCAGCTTTCCTTCTCTTGTCTATCTTTTCTCAATCCTTTCATCCCCCCACCCCCACCCCCACTCAGGATCACCCTTGGCTGTGCGGGTGCGGCACAGGCCCCACACTGCCCCCCCACGGGGTCAGGGCTCTGTCCTGCCCCCCTGAGGACCAAAGGCTTCCTGCTCAGCCCCCCTCCTGCCAGGCCCCTGTCGGAGTCCATGCTGCACTGAGTGAAGGCGTTCACTGCCGTGTGTTCCGCAGTCACCGCCGGGACCCCAAGGTCTGTGCTCCTCCCCTGACCAGAGCCCCAGGTTGGAGCACAGGGCCTGAGGGCTGGGGGACACGGTCATCTCCCCGGCCCCTCTCTCAGTGTTTCCCTCCTGGGCAGGCAGCTCTCCCAGCATCGTCCCCACAGGCCTGAGGGTGAAGACTCTCATGCTGGCTGGTCCCAGGGACATAAGTGGTGCCCATAGGGCCCTCTCCTCAGGGCTCTCAGCAGGAGGAGGTGCAAGATGAGGGGGTGCAAGGAGGAGAGTCATGGGCTCAGGGTCCGGGAGAGGGGCAGGGATCCACCCTCCCGACCTGTGGGAGGAGCCCAGGGAGGGAGGTTTTTCTCTCCCTCACCCACCATTTCCATCAACAGGAACAGAGGCCCCGAGAGGACAGAGGACCCGCTGAGTCCCCCAGCGCTGCAGGGGCCGGGCCAGGCCGGGGAGGACTCCTGACCCTGAGGCCTGACCGACAGCTGCTCAGACAGCGGGTGAGCGTGGGCACCAGGCCCTGCGGCAGGTTTCTGTCCCACTTCCCCACCCGCCTGAGTCACTGTGAGTAACTGCCATAAGGTACACCACAGTAATAGTCAGCCTCGTCCTCGGACTGGAGGTTGGAGATGGTTAAGTAGCGGTCGGCCCCGGAGCTGGAGCCCGAGAAGCGATCAGGGATCCCGACCCCCTTGGTGTGGCTTCCGTCGCTGTTAACCTTCATCAAATACCGAGGGGCCTGTCCTGGGCTCTGCTGATACCAGTTAATATACCAGGTGCTGTGCTCAGCGCTGAGGGTGCAGGTGAGCTTGGCCGAGGCCCCCGGGGAGGCAGAGGCAGATGGGGGCTGGGTGAGCACAGGATCAGCACAGAGACCTGCGGACAGAAAACACAAGAGCGATGCCCACTGCACCCCGATGAGCAGGCGCCCCTGGGACTGAGCTTGGAGGGAGAATCGGGGGCAGGACCCCAGGTGCTGTGGCCGCTCTGACCTGTGGAGACGACGAGGGGCAGGAGGTAGAGGGGAAGCCAGGCCATGGTGGGAGGGTCCTGAGCGCTGCCTGTGGCTGCCCAGCTGGCACTGGCCCTGCCAGCTCCTGTCTTATCCTCTCTGCCTGCAGCTCAGGGGGGAGGAGCAGGGATGCAAATGTGCTCTCTGGGCCCAGCCAGGGTCTGTCTCAGCTGCTGGCCCTGCCCTGAGCCCAGGGCCTCCTGCGGGGCCTCCCCTGGGGCAGAGGGCAGGTGTGGGTTTCATTGCTAAGAGCTGGTTGGCCCAACAGAAGGGTCTTCAAAGGAGCTCAGTCCTGCTCTTTGCACTTGACACAGCCCAGGGGACTCTGACCTCTGAAGGCCCCAAACCAGGACCCACAGCGCCCCCTGGTGTCCCCAGGGTGCATGTCACCTACCTGTGCAGCTGGTTCTTCACCATGACTGCTTCTGAGAGCTTCCTGGAGGCTGACAGGTGGGGAGTGTGTCCCTGGGCCCCTCACTCAGCGTCATAGGAGCCCACACCATCCTCTGCTGGGGCTCAGCCTCTCCTCCAGGCCAATGAGGAGGGAGCGTCCTGGGAGGTGAATGATTTTCCCAGAATCCCCCACACAGAGATGATGATCAAGACTCCAGTGCAGGAGACTGACCTCAGAGCCTGACCTGTCAGCCCCCTCGTTGTCCTGCCCTCCCCAGGCCCCACCCTGTCTTCCCCCTCATCCCAGCCTCCTGAGTCCTCCTGTCTCCGCCCTCTTTTCTCTCTTCAGGTGTCTGTCCTCCCTGAGTCTGGGTGAACAGTGGTGTTGGCATCAGTGTTTCCCTGGGAAACATGGAACTGTGTGTGGACTGAGGTGGGGACACTCCCCTGCTCTGTCCATGGCTGAGTCCACGGAGTCGTGTGTCCAAGGCACATGGGAATCAGGTCCTGCTTAGGGCTTGTGTCAGGCTAGGCTGCTGGCCGTTTGGACCAGGATTGCTCTTCTGACCTGGCCAAGGCCATTGAGTGTGGAGCAGGGTCAGGACAGGAAGAGACAGCCTTTGAGTTTATAAAGCATATTTGGTCAGAAAGCGGGTTTCACCTGATCTCCTGAAGAAATTTAAGTTTTTAGCCCTTTCACTGTTGGGAATATAATGTTAATAATTCACTCCACACGCTGGAAACGCTGCACATGGAAATGAAGTGGGAGCTGTGGGTTCATGACCACGTGGGAGGGAGCCTGTTAGTTCCGTCCTGGGCGACCTGACCTCCATGGAAGGGTCTGAGCTGGGGACTGAGGCCCACATGGCCCTTTGTGGGGAACAGCAGGTCACCCCGTCCATGGACATTCCTGATTGTCAGCCTTCCCTCCAGATCCCTGCACACAGCACAGCGTCATGCCTCAGGAGGTCCATGGAAATGACCTTCCCACCGAGAAGGGTACTGACAGCAGCATTTATTTATTTATTACTAGAGGCCCAATGCAGGAAAATCGTGCACTCAGGGGATTCCTCGGCCCGGCCTGCACCCTCTCATGGTCTGGGCGTCCTTGGGGCATGTCCGACTGACGGCTCAGTACTGCTCCCCATGGGGATCCAGCCATGAGCCCTGTTTCGGGCTGAGGGGCACTCCCCTTATGGACCAGTCTGCAATAAGCATCTGCCCCCTGGTGGTCAGTGTACATCATAGCGACAGGTCATTTTGCTGTTTGGTTGATTTGCATATTAACCTTTTATTATATAGGATTATTTTTAAAAAATATTTTTATTGATTTCAGAGAGGAAGGCAGGGTGAAAGAGAGATTGAACAATGAATGATGAGAGACAGTCATTGACTGGCTGCCTCCTTCACGCCCCTTACTGGGTATACAGCCCACGACCAAGGCATGATGTGCCCTTAACCCAATCAAACTAGGACCTCTCATCTCTAGGCCCAGGCTCTATCCAGTGAGCCACACCAGCGAGGGCCAGCAACGTTTATTTAAAGGTCAAAAGGCCCATTGTCATGAGGACACTGACTGGTGATAAATGTGTCTGGGAGCCCAGGTTCCTATAAACTGTGCTTCTATTGAACATGGAGGGGTCACTGTGGAGCTGATGTGGCTGCTGTTACAGACGTTCCCGCTCACGGTGGCCAGGCCCCTCCCGGGGGCCGTCCCAATGCACCCACACTCGTCATGGGCCTCCTGCTCCTGGACATGACCCATGGCTGACAGGGCTCCAGGTGGGATCGTCCACAGGAGCCTGAAGCTGCCCCTGCTCTTGCTCGACACAGATGGGCAGCCGTGCTCAGGGCTTGGTCTGCAGCCCTCGGGGCTGGAGGAGAGGGTGACACAGGGAGGTTTCTGTCCCACTTCCCCATCTGCCTGTGTCACTGTGAGCATTAGCACTGCCGTCCCACACCGAACAGTAATAGTCGGCCTCGTCCTGGGCCTGGGCCCCGCTGATGGTCAGGGTCTCCGTGTCCCCTGAGAAAGAGCTAGCGAACCGCTCAGGGATCGTTGAGGTCCTGTTTTTGTCATTATAGACGACCAGCACGGGGGCCTGGCCGGGCTTCTGCTGGAGCCATACAGGATAAGCTTTTTTTACGAGTTCTCCCTGGCAGGTGATCCTGGCTGTTTGCGCCAAGGCCACAGACACTGCTGGGGGCTGAGTCACTTCTGAAGAGGCCACAGGACCTGTAAGAGAGGAGAGGAGAGGAGAGGAGGAGAGATGAGGAGAAGAGAGGAGAGGAGAGGAGAGGGGAGGTGAGTGTGGGCATGAAGCTCTCAGTCCCAGAGGCCCACCCCCCGCAGCATCCCCTGGGCTGAGCTGAAGGTCATGGCCAGGCTGCTCCCTGGTTTCTGGGCCTGAGCCTGGGGGCAGCACCTGTGCAGAGTGTGAGGAGGGGGAGCAGGAGGGTCCAGGCCATGGTGAGGCTGCCAGGCTCTGCTCTGAGCCCTCAGCTGGGGTGTGGTCTTCAAGGCTCCTCACCCCTGGGTGGGCGGGGCCTCATGCAAATCCACTTCCTTCCTCCTGGGCCTCAGGGGTGTCTCCCTGCTGAGCAGCACAGGGCTCAGTGGAGGAGGCTGTGCAGGGCTCCATGCACAGGCCTGAGCCAGGTTCCCTAGCGCCTGTGCTGTCCAGTTAGAAAGGTCTGTCCGGCCGGTGTGGCCCAATGTTGGAACATCGACTCATCGAACCAGGGGGTCTTTGTTCCATTCCAGGTCAGGGACCATGCCCTGTTGGGGGCTCCATCCCCAGTAGATGGGGCGCAGGAGGCTGCCAATCAGTGATTCTCTCATCATTGATGTTTCTATCTCTTCCTCTTCCTTCCGCTGTGTGAAATGAATAAAACATATTTTTAAAAAATTAAAAAGAAACTTCTGACCTATGACCCCGCAGCTGCACACACAGGCTGAGGCCTGGCCTCCTCCCTGGGCCTGTGGACAACCCTCAGGCCTCCTGTCTGGTGAGGACTCACCCTCAGGGCGGGGCTGGGGGGCTGGGAGGAGCCAGTGGGGACAGTGGTCATGCTGGGGTGGGAGAGGCCAGGATCCCATGGCCAGAGGCAGAGCAATTGCTCATGTGCCTCTCATGAGACTCGCACTCAGCACACAGCCCAGCAGCTGTGCTCCGGGCACTCATTTCAGAGGGAGGCCTGTGCTCATTGGGACTCTGTGCACAGAGGTCATGGCCCCGCGGCCACCACGTCCACGGGGGAAGCCACGGAGGCCTCTGCCCCTCCTGCGTGGACGGGCAATCTTGTTATTGATTGTTTTAGGAAGAAATAAGAGAAATCTTTGAGACCCAAGGCCAGGCCAGAATTCTCTGATGACATCAGAAGCACGATTCACAAAAGAAAGGATCCGTACATTGACACTTATCGAAAGCATTCTCCTTGTCTTTGCAAAACTTTCTAAAGAAACAGGCAGCAGAGAGAAGAGAAGTTGGTGTTAACAACACATCCAATGAGTGACCAGTGCAGAGAGGAAGGAGGAATCATGAAATTTCGCCAAAGAATCAGAGCCCAGGAGGACACAGGCAGATCCAAGAGCAGGCGCATCAGGAAGAGGGTGTGTGATGGCCATGCGCACAGGGGAGGGCGTTAGGGAAACACCATCGACCACACAGGGTCAGGGCCTCCCGTGACACAGGGACCCTGGTGCCGGCAGGGGCAGGAGGAAGGGAGGCGGGTAGCAGATGTCAGTCCCCCCAGACCAGGGACACTGCTCAGCAATGACAGGAAAGGAGCTCTTTTTACAATACATGTGTTTTTATTGATTTCAGAGAGGAAGGGAGTTGGAGAGAGAGGGAGAGGGTACCTGAGACCTCATTTGGGACAAAGTCACCGCAGCCCTTTAGAGAACAGCCCTGCACATGGGAGGGGCACGGGGGTGGCCCTGGGACCCTGTGCCTCCAGCCCCTGGGCTGACAGAGGTCACATCGGGGTCAGCCATGATCCATCTCCTCCTGTTCCCTGTCCCCTCCCTCCCTGGAGACCAGCCCCTCCTCTCCTCCCTCCCCCGGGGGGTCATCCAGGCCCCTGGCAGCTCCTGGAACTTCATCTCAGAACCAGCCACTGG
>NW_005871557.1:447212-478218 GCF_000147115.1 Myotis lucifugus | reverse complement strand
CAGGGCAGGTGCTAAAAGGAATCTTTGAGGTGTAGGGAATGAGAGGCAGCTGCCAAGCGGAGTAAGTCTTTATGCAGTGGTTCTCAACCTTCTGGCCCTTTAGATACAGTTCCTCATGTTGTGACCCGACCATAAAATTATTTTCGTGGCTACTTCATCACTGTCATGTTGCTACTGTTATGAATTGTCATGTAAATACCTGATATGCAGGATGGTCTTAGGCGACCCCTGTGAAAGGGTCGTTCGACCGCCAAAGGGGTCGTGACCCACAGGTTGAGAACGGCTGCTTGAAGGGAATGCGTCTCGCCAAGAACTTGTCCCGCTGGGGGTTATATTCAGGAATAAAATAACCTAATTGAAGAAATGAGGTCAGGACCAGTTCACTGAGCACCAGGGGAAGTTCAGGCCCTGGGACGGGAAGCCCAGGACTTCCCAGCCACGGGCCCAGGAATGGGCGCATCAGTGTCAAGGGTGATGGTGTGTAAACCTGTCCTTTAGGTTTGAGGTTAAGGTTACTTACCCTCTGGCCCAGGCCCATCTTAAGGCCCCTGAGGCCAGGCCCACCCCATCTGCAGGTGGCTTTGCCAGGTGGCTCTCTGGCGCCCCCTGGTGGCGGCCCCGCCCTGGCTGTGGAGGTGCAGGGCTGACCTCTGCCCAGGGGATAGATAGATGCACAACCCACTGCTCAGGTGGAGACTCCCTGGTCCCCGGGCTGCTGGCCCCAGGGGAGGGGGACGGGCTCCTCTCTGTGTGACCCCTGACCCCCTCCACCAGGCAGGGAGGCTCAGGTCACCCACTAGACGGTGAAAACAAAGGGAGCACAGCCAGCAGCCTCAGGGAAGGAGGGGAGCCTGTGTGTGTGTGTGTGTGTGTGTGTGTGTGTGTGTGTGTGTGTGTGTGAGGAGCTGGGTCAGGCCTGCCCTGCGGGAGAGTCAGGTGTGATCGAGGACAGTGAGCAGGGGCCAGGGGGGCTCTGGGCTGCAGGCCTGTTCCCGGCTGAGGTGTGGAATGTGGGGTGGAGTGGGGGTCACTGGGTGATGAGGAGGGTTCCAGATAACCAGTCAGGAGGTCTGGGAGCAGCTGGGCACACCCACTGCCCGGGGGTCCCCAGGAAGGCTCGCTGGGCAGGGACAGGTGAGAGGCAGGGGCTCAGACACACCTCCTGCCGCTCCCTGCTTCCGGGCTGAAGACACTCAGGGAGGTGGTTGCTAATCTCCCCAGCTTCCTGCCCTCCAGGCAGCCCTGTGGGGACTCCAGCTGCTGTGCGCGCCTCTGGTCCTGAACCGGCTCCCGAGGGCCCCTGTGGGTGACCCACCCCACCTTCCTGCAGGTCCCCCGCCTGGCTGGCCTGGCCCCACCACAGAGGTGGGGGGAGCGCTTGGCCCAGAAAGGAGGGCTGCCAGGTGAGTGCTGTTCACCGCGGGGGAGGGGAGCGGAGGACAGGGCCTGGGTGGTCTTGGGTTCCATAGATGACCAAATGGCAAAGTGTTAGTGACAGGGACAGAGACAGAATCCTGGGGACCAGCTAGAATTGTGAGAAATAGGAATCCTGCCCTGTTCACCGTGACTGTTTTGTTCTGATTAAGGAGGCACCTTCTCGCCTGGCTGGGAGTTGCACCTGGGACCTGGGAGCTCACCTGGGAATGCGGCCCATCCTCCCCATCAGGGAGCTGCCTGTGATCATGAAAAGATGACCAGCCTTGTTGCAGAACCTGGAGCCACCAGCCCTTTGCACACCCACAGGCCTTTGCAAATCTCCAGCCCCCATTATCTGTGAACTGCCACTTGGCACACCCACTGCCTACATCCCCTGCAATCCTTGTCCTTCTCCCCAATACAAGCAGCGGGCTTATGGGGGGCAGAGCAGATGTTTGTGGGTGACCCACTGCTCTCCCAGGCTGCTGCAGGATGGGAATCAACGCTCATATGATTCCACCCTGTCTCTGCTGAATTGGCTCCAGGAGGGACAGGCAGCGCAGCCCATGGATTGTCCGGTTCCTCTGCCAGGAGACAGTCCCCAGGCGGGACCCGCAGTGGTGTCTGCACTTCCTCCCTCATCATGTGAAACCTCAGGACAGGAAGAAACCCGGGTAGCAGGGGCCAGGTCTCGGGGCCTCTAGGGGGTCCCCACAGCCAGTGAAATGTGGGGGTGTCTCATCCAAGATCCCCAACGGCACAGCCCCTGGGCCTCTACCCGCTGCTTCTACCCAAGAGGAAGGGGCTTTGCCAGGGCTGCTGGGCCACCTCTCTCCTCGCTCACATGACAGCTGATGCCATGAGGGACGTGGGAGGAGTTTCTAAAGCTGTTGTGTCTAAAAAACTGCCAATAGCCCTGCTCAGAGCAGCTCCTCATCCACCATGTCCATCAACAGGAACAGAGGCCCCGAGAGGACAGAGGACCCGCTGAGTCCCCCAGCGCTGCAGGGGCCGGGCCAGGCCCTGGAGGACTCCTGACCCTGAGGCCTGACCAACAGCTGCTCAGACAGCGGGTGAGCGTGGGCACCAGGCCCGGCGGTCAGGTTTCTGTACCACTTCCCCACCCGCCTGAGTCACTGTGAGTCACTGCCAGGTGCTGCCACTACCATAAGGTACACCACAGTAATAGTCAGCCTCGTCCTCAGACTGGAGGTTGGAGATGGTTAAGTAGCGGTCGGCCCCAGAGCTGGAGCCTGAGAAGCGATCGGGGATCCCGTCCCCCTTGGTGTGGCTTCCGTCGCTGTTAACCTTCATCAAATACCGAAGGGCCTGTCCTGGTCTCTGCTGATACCAGTGAATAAAGTAGTTGCTGTGCTCAGCGCTGAGGGTGCAGGTGAGCTTGGCCGAGGCGCCCAGGGCGGCAGAGGCAGATGGGGGCTGGGTGAGCACAGGATCAGCACAGAGACCTGCGGACAGAAAACACAAGAGCGATGCCCACTGCACCCCGATGAGCAGGCGCCCCTGGAACTGAGCTTGGAGGGAGGATCGGGGGCAGGACCCCAGGTGCTGTGGCCGCTCTGACCTGTGGAGACGACGAGGGGCAGGAGGTAGAGGGGAAGCCAGGCCATGGTGGGAGGGTCCTGAGCGCTGCCTGCGGCTGCCCAGCTGGCACTGGCCCTGCCAGCTCCTGACTTATCCTCTCTGCCTGCAGCTCAGGGGGGAGGAGCAGGGATGCAAATGTGCTCTCTGGGCCCAGCCAGGGTCTGTCTCAGCTGCTGGCCCCGCCCTGAGCCCAGGGTCTCCTGCGGGGCCTCCCCTGGGGCAGAGGGCAGGTGTGGGTTTCATTGCTAAGAGCTGGTTGGCCCAACAGAAGGGTCTTCACAGGAGCTCAGCCCTGCTCTTTGCACTTGACACAGCCCAGGGGACCCTGACCTCTAAAGGCCTCAAACCAGGACCCACAGCGCCCCCTGGTGTCCCCAGGGTGAATGTCACCTGCCTGTGCAGCTGGTTCATCACCATGACTGCTTCTGAGAGCTTCCTGGAGGCTGACAGGTGGGGAGTGTGTCCCTGGGCCCCTCACTCAGCGTCATAGGAGCCCACACCATCCTCTGCTGGGGGCCCAGCCTCTCCTCCAGGCCCATGAGGCGGGAGCGTCCTGGGAGGTGAATGATTTTCCCAGAATCCCCCAGACAGAGATGATGGGTCAAGACTCCAATGGGGGAGACTCACCTCAGAGCCTGACCTTTCACCCCCTCCCTCAGCTGCCCCTCCCCAGGTTCCACTCCCTCTCTCCCCTGCCCTCCCCAGCACAGGGCTCCTGAGCCCTCCTGTCCCCGCCCTCTTTTCTCTATTTAGGTGTCCGTCTCCTGGAGTCTGGTCTGAACAGTGCTCAGATCCTCATGGTGTTGGCATCGGTGTTTTCAGGGAAAAATGCAACTGTGTGTGGACTGAGGTGGGGACAAGCCCCTCTCCCTCCATGGCTGACACCACAGAGTCATGTGTCAAAGGCACATGGGGTCAGGTCCTGCTTAGGCCCTGGGTCAGGATAGGCTGCTGGCTGTTTGGACCAGGATTGCTCTTCTGACCTGGCCAAGGCCACTGAGTGTGGAGCAGGGTCAGGACAGGAACAGGAAGCCTTTGGTTTTATGAGGCACATTTGGTAAGAAAGCAGGTTCCACCCAACATCCCTGATGGATGTGTTGGTTGTCCACCTGGTCCTGCTGAGGATGCGAGGAAATGGTTCAGTCCCACACGCTGGCGATGCTGCACATGGAGATGAAGTGGGAGGCGCTTGGTGACTCCTGAGCACAGACAGACAGACCCCTGGCCACTGCTCAGTGTTTGGTCTAAAGAGGGAACTGACATGAGCCCAGGGCACCTGCCTCAGACACGCCCCCTGCTGCTCCCTGATGAGGGGGCACCAGCTCCCCTCTCCTTTCCCACCCGATGCTGCCCCTCCTCACACCCACACCTCAGGGTCTCCCCAGGGGCCCTGCTGGCCACTCCTGCTGCCCAGTCCTCACCCCTGAGCTGTTGGGCTCATGACCACGTGGGAGGGAACCTGTTAGTTTGGTCCTGGGCGACCTGACCTCCATGGAGGGGTCTGAGCTGGGGACTGAGGCCCACATGGCCCTTTGTGGGGAACAGCAGGCCACCCCGTCCATGGACATTCCTGATTGTCAGCCTTCCCTCCAGATCCCTGCGCACAGCACAGCGTCATGGCTCAGGGAGGTTCATGGAAATGACCTTCCCACCGAGAAGAGTACTGACAACAGCATTTATTTATTTATTATTTTTAAAATATATTTTTATTGATTTCAGAGAGGAATGGGAGGGAGAGAGAGATAGAAACATCAATGATGGGAGACAATCATTGATTGGCTGCTTCCTACCCACCACTTCCTGGGGATTTTCCCTGCATCCCGGTCATGTGCCCTGGAGCTGAATCGGACCTGGGACCCCAAATCTGCAGACCCAGGAAATATCCACTGAGCAACACCAGCGCGGACCAGCAAAGTTTAAAGTTCAAAAGGCCCATTGCCGTCATGACACTGACCGGTGATAAATGTGTCTGGGAGCCCAGGTTCCTGTAAACTGTGCTTCTATTGAACATGGAGGGGTCACTGTGGAGCTGATGTGGCTGCTGTTACAGACATTCCCGCTCACGGTGTCCAGGCCCCTCCTGGGGGCCGTCCCGATGCACCCACACTCGTCATGGGCCTCCTGCTCCTGGACATGACCCATGGCTGACAGGGCTCCATGTGGGATCGTCCACAGGTGCCCGAAGCTGCCCCTGCTCTCGCTCGACACAGACGGGCAGTTGTGCTCAGGGCTTGGTCTGCAGCCCTCGGGGCTGGAGGAGAGGGTGACACAGGGAGGTTTCTGTCCCACTTCCCCATCCGCCTGTGTCACTGTGAGCATTAGCACTATAAGCCCACACCACGCAGTAATAGTCGGCCTCATCCTGGGCCTGGGCCCCGCTGATGGTCAGGGTGTTCGTGTCCCCTGAGTAAGAGCTAGAGAATCGCTCAGGGATCCCTGAGGGCCGGTTGTTGTTACCATAGATGACCAGCACGGGGGCCTGGCCGGGCTTCTGCTGGAGCCACATAGGATAATATTTTGTTAGGGGATTTCCCTGGCAGGTGATCCTGGCCGTCTGTCCCGGGGCCACAGACACTGCTGGGGGCTGAGTCACTCCTGAAGAGGCCACAGGACCTGTAAGAGAGGAGAGGAGAGGAGAGGAGAGGTGAGTGTGGGCATGAGGTTCTCAGTCCCAGAGGCCCACACCCCCCAGCGTCCCCTGGGCTGAGCTGAAGGTCATGGCCAGGCTGCTCCCTGGTTTCGGGGCCTGAGCCTGGGGGCAGCACCTGTGCAGAGTGTGAGGAGGGGGAGCAGGAGGGTCCAGGCCATGGTGAGGCTGCCAGGCTCTGCTCTGAGCCCTCAGCTGGGGTGTGGGCTTCAAGGCTCTTCACCCCTGGGTGGGTGGGGCCTCATGCAAATCCACTTCCTTCCTCCTGGGCCTCAGGGGTGTCTCCCTGCTGAGCAGCACAGGGCTCCATGCACAGGGCCTGTACCAGGTACCCTAGAGCGCCCTGTGCTGTCCAGGTAGAAAGTTCTGTCCGGCTGGTGTGGCCCAGTGGATGCGCATTGACCATGAACCAGGAGGTCACAGTTTGATTCTTGCTCAAGGGCCCATGCCAGAGTTGGGGTCTCGATCCCCAGTAGGGGGCATGTTGGAGGCAGCTGGTCAGTGATTCTCTCATCATTGATTTTTCTCTCTGTCCCTCCCTCTCCATTCCAATCTCTTTAAAATCAATGGGAAAATGCCCTGGATTGAGGATTAATAATAATAATTTTTAAAAAGCCAGTGGAAGGTACTGGTCCAATGACCGAGGCAGGTGAACCCACCAGCACACACTGACTGAGACCCACCTTGTCTGGCGGACATTGCATCCTGGCAAACCAGTGTGAACTCAACAGCGTCCCCGATTCTGAGTTTCCATCGGGTGGGAGGCAGCACAGTGGACACACTGCCTTGGAGACACTGAAGACAGCGGCTCCCCAAGGAGAGACCTGCTCCGGCCTCTACATGCCTCTGTGGAATGTGTCCTCCCTGACACTGTTAGGATTTCTCATCTGTGCTGGTTGTAAGGAATTTGATTATGAGTGTGCTGATGTTTTCTGTGTGTGTGTGTGTGTGTGTGTGTGTGTGTATGTCTCCTTGGGGCTTGTCAAAGTTCTTGGGTCTGCGTTATCCCAGGTTTAGAACATTCTTGGCCAGTATTTCCTCAAATATTTTTCTACCTTTCCCAGATCTTTCTGCTTTGAAGCCTGCAATTATATGCACGTTAGGCTCCTTGACGTTGTCCTGCAGCACAGTGATGCTCGTGTTAGAGATTTCAATGTCTGGTTTTGTCGGTGGTTTTATCTCTTGTCTAGACTCTAGAGTCTCTTTTCCATGTCCTCAATTCACTAATCTCCTTTGCAGTGATTCACATACTGTCAATCCTATTAAGTGTAATTTTATCTCAGATATTGTAGTTTTCCTTTCTCCCTGTGGAGGTGGGTGGAGGGTTTATTTATTTATTTATTTATTTATTGTTGTTGTTGTTTTTGTCTGTTTGTTTTTGGGGTTCCTACTTTGTAAGAATCATGTTCAGTCACTCATCTACCCTCTTGAGCAAATGGAATGTGAATTTTTAAAGTCCTTGTCCACAAAGTCCATCACCTGTGAAATTTCATGGCCAGGATGATTGACTGATTTTATTTTCTTATAATGGCTCATGTTTTCCTGCTTCCAATCAGAAAATTTTGATGTGACACCAGACTTACTGAACATTTCCTTGTTTAGGGGACAATACTTGTATTTATATATAAATATATCTGTTTGCTGTTTTGAATTATTCTAGATTCAGTGAAGTTAATGGAAAATGGGAACAGTTTTTTTTTTAAATATGTTTTCATTGAATTTTTCATTTATTTATTTATTTTTAGAGAGAGAAGAAGGGAGAGGGATAGTGAAATAGAAACATTGATTGAGAGAAACATCATCCATCGGCTGCCTCCTTCATGTGCCCTGACCGGGAATAGAACCAGAAACCTCTTGGTTCATGGGTCGATGCTCAACCACCGAGTCACACCCGCCAGGCAACAGAAACAGCTTGATCCTTAGCCTCCTGGGCTTGCACTTCCTGGGCTGGGATGGGAGCAGCCTGCAGCCTTGTGCTCATGGCCCAGCACGGAGGACGCTCCTCTCTCTGGTCAGCCTGGCGCCTGATGAGGAGCCTGTCCTCTCTGACTGAGGACGCACGGCCTCTGACTGTGGGTGTGAGCTCTGGCCCTGGTCTCTGGGCCCCTGGGTGGCTCTTTCTGGCTGTGGAAGCTGCTCCCACAGGTGGTGCTGAGAACTCAGGGATAATTGCCCTCCCCCTGGCGCCCTGGGAGAGGGAGACTCCCCTGCAGCGGGACTTTGGGGTGAGCCCTCTGGGAGGAAACGTGAGAGGCCGGACCAGGTGACCTGCATGTGGTGACAACTGAGGATCAGCGGGGAGGGCGTCCTGAGCTGAGGCAGAGACTCGGGACCCTGGCCTCAGGCGGGTGCTGGCCTGAGCCTCACTCTGAGAGGGGCATGGCCTTGGGGGAGTCAGCCCTTCCCGGGGAGGGCCCAGCTGTGAGCTGCCAGGTCCCAGGGGGCTGTGAGGTGGGTCAGCCCTGAGCAGGGACCTGGGGGGACTCCTCAGTGCCTACAGCTCGGGTTTGGTTGTTCAGAACCCAGGCTGCCAGGTCCTGGGGCTTCATGAGCTCAGATGGGCTGGGATGTCTGGGGAGACACTTGGATGTGGGACCTATGAGAGGCCCCGTTACCATGGGAGGATAAGCAGGGTCGTTACCACTGTCTGTGTGTCTCCCGCTGTGCGTCCTTCTACCCAGGCCCTCTGTCTCCCACTCCCACCCAGGCCCAGACACCATCAGGGCAGCCCTGTCCTGTCCCAGTGAACCTGCTCTGTCCCACCCGCTGCAGAGCAGCCTGAGGCGGGAGGAGGGGCAGCCTGGGGAGCTGAGATCTGGGACCTGGGCCAGGCCTGCTCATGGCTTTGTCTACAGTCCTCCTGGGGCTGGCGGAGCGTGTGACACAGACGGGGACGGATTTTTTGTCCCACTTCCCCATCTGCCTGTGTCACTGTGAGAATTATCATCACTGGTACTAGACTGACAGTAATAGTCCGCCTCGTCCTCGGCCCGGGCCCCACTGATGGTCAGGGTGACAGTCTTCCCGGAGCTGGAGCCTGAGAATCGGTCAGGGATCCCTGAGGGCCGCTCACTATCCTTGTAAATGACCTGCACAGGGGCCTGGCCAGGCTTCTGCTGGTACCAGTAAGTATATCTTTTATCCAGGAAATCTCCAGTGCAGGTGATGCTGGCCGTCCCTCCCGGGGCCACTGACAAAGGGCCCGACTGGGTCAGCTCCTGGGAGGCCAGAGAGCCTGGAAGAGAGGAGAGGGGGTTTGAGGATAAAGACCCGTTACCTGTAGATTCCACCCTGAGTCTGTGCCTGGAATGAGCTCAGGGCTGGAGCAGGTCCAGCTCAGGTCCTGGGGGCAGCACCTGTGCAGAGAGTGAGCAGGGGGAGCAGGAGAGGGGTCCAGGCCATGGCGGAGATGCCCCAGGTTCAGCCTCTGAGCCCGCAGCTGGGCAGGTGGCCTCTGGGCGGCTCTTATGCTCTGCAAGGGGCTCTTCATGCAAATCTCCTCCTCCCTGCGGGGCCTCCTGGACTGGCTCCTGCTGCTCAGGGCACAGCTGGGCTGATGGAGTTCAAATAGGAGCCTCCCTCCAGCCTCTACCAGGTCCCAGAGCTCTCCGTGGTGCTGAGGGAGACAGTGCTGACCCCTGACCCAGCCCCTGCACACACCCCAGGCTGACCCCTGACCTCCTCTCTGGGCTTGGGGAGGGCCCTGGAGCCTCCTCTCTAGGGATCAGATCACCCATGTGGGCGGGGCCTGCTCATAGAGACAGTGGCCAGCGGTCCTGCTCCCGTGTGAGAGGCAGACTCCATGCTCAGACCCATGAGGTTGGTCGGGGCTTCTCAGGTTACCTTTATTCAGGTTCAAAAAATAGGAGTAATTTTGGGATCTACTGAGGCAAAAAAACACACACAGCTTTCATAGTTTCAGATGGATGATTCCAGGAAAGATCAATAGCATTGAACCTCACAGAATGAATATTTTGTCTTTAAAAAAACTTGAAAGAGGACAAGAAAACAAGCAACAAGGAGAAAACATTTGCAAACTATCCCATGGACACCTCGAGTACAGAATATAAGAAGAAATCTCAAATCTAGACAGGAAGTACCACGGACACTAGTTCGATCTATGTAGAACATGGGGAGTTATCAAGAAGAACCATGTAGTGAAGAAGATATATTGGTGGCAACAAGCACAGAAAAAGATGCTCATCCTTGGCCATTAGAGAAATGCCAATTAAAATCCCGAGAGATATCAGTTCCCGCGTCTCAGGTTGGCTGAAGTGAAAGAAGGGATGACTCCCTCAGGGGCGAGGTTGGGACAACCGGGGTCACTCACGCGTGGCTGCCGCTCATGGGAAATGGTGCCGACAGTCGGGAAAGAGTGGGCAGCTGCTGGAAGTACTACACTTGTCACTGCCACACAACCCCAAGGACCACTTGGGCATTGATTTCAGAGAAGTGACAATATATGTTCACAGAGAAAGGACAGGATGATGTTCCCAGCACCCGTGGGCATGACGTGCCAAGAGAACATGCAATGCTCTTGCTGGGTGGAGGGTCCACAGACTCTGGTCCACCAGGACCATGGAATACGACTCATCTCAAAGGCTACATGTAAGGGATTCTATCTCTAATCCTAGAGGCCATTTCTGAAATGAAGGCATTTAGACATGAACAAGCAACTAGTGGAGCCATGAGCTGAGGGCAGGGAAAGGCATCCTGAAGGGAGAGGTGGGTGTTGTTATAAACATAACATGCGGGAGGCCCTAGTGGGGAGAGAAGGTTGTTGTGTGTCATGCTGTTGTGGATCCACGAAGCTACACGAGGGATTAAATCCCATAGAACCGAACACACAGACATTCACACTATGAAGAGGAAAAGAGGGAAATGAAAGGAAGAGTTAATGACAAGCAACAGCAAAGAGCATAAGGTAGAGACAAACGGAAGAATTAAATGGAAAGTAACGAGAGAGAGAGAGAGAGAGAGAGAGAGAGAGAGAGAGAGAGAGAGAACATTAGGGTAGGGCCCTCCTCAGCTCACTCTACTCTTACCCCGCCTCCCTGTCACTCTCAGCCACATCAGCTCAATGTCACCTCCTGGGCAGGTTGTCACCTGCTTCAGCTGCTGCTTCTAGAGACTCTCCCAAGGCCACCTGCCACTCAAGCATTTATTTTCTTTCTTCCTTTCTTTCTTTCTTTCTTTCTTTCTTTCTTTCTTTCTTTCTTTCTTTCTTTCTTTCTTTCTTTCATATATATTTTTATGGATTTCAGAGAAGAAGGCAGTGAGAGAAAGATAGAAACATCAGTGGGGAGAGAGAATCATTGATCAGCTGCCTCCTGTACGCCCCCTACCAGGGATCCAGCCCACAACCTGGGCATGTGCCCTTGATGGGTATCAAACCCTGACCTCCTGGTTTATAGGTCAATGCTCAACCACTGAGCCTCTCCTGTTTGACTATTTTTATTTTTTTAAACAGCTTTATTGAGTGTAGTTGATGCCACACTGGAACTTTAGATGCAAACTTGACTTTCTGGGCTCACAGTCACCTGACCCCTCTGAAGCCAAAGCCACAGGTAAGACACAGACAATGAAAGGGTCAATTTCCCACCAGGGCTGACGTGAGGCCCCTGAGACCCTGACCCTGTCATCCCGTGGCCACAGCAGAGGGTCCCCACGGCCTCTCCTGGGCCCCGTGTCGCCCTGTGACCTGGGATGTGTGTAGGCGGCGCCCTCATTGGCTGGTGCCCGTCTCAGCACAGCGGGGACATCTGCCGCTGCCCCTTCCCTCACTGTTCTCACTCGCACAGGTGTCCCTCTGTCTGTCCATTGAGGCCACTGCTGACTCTCCCACGTTATGGGCAGCCAGGCCCCGAGAGGCCCTGGGTGAGTGTGGCCCACACTGGGGTTCCCATTGAACCCGGACCGTCCTCCTGGCCCCTCCCTGCAGGGTGAGGGATGGGGACCCGTCCTGCAGAGGGACCTGAGGGGCCTCCTTTAGGACTAAGTCACCGCAGCCCTTTAGACAACAGCCCTTCACAGGAGGGGGTGGGGGTGGCCCTCGAACCGTGTGGCTCCAGCCGCCAGGCTGACAGAGGTCACTTTGGGGTCAGCCCTGATCCATCCCCTCCTGCTCCTCCTGCTCCCTGTCCCTCCTCAGTGGCCAAGGTCCTGCCCCGTAGCTCAAAGGCCTGGGGCAGAGGGGGAGCCTGTCTTGGCCCCACAAGCAGAGGCCCTGGCACAGCGGGAGGAGCCAGGCCCTGCTCCAGGCTGGTCCTGCTCAGACCTTCTCACAGGCACCACCTCCCTCCTGGGCCCTGTGCTGCGCCCCCCACGGGGTCAGGGCTCTGTCCTGCCTCCCTGAGGACTGGACGCTTCCTGCTCAGCCACGTCCTGCCAGGGCCCTGCTTCCATCCATAAAACAGTGGAGGCAACAGACGACGTCCAAGGTCACTTCTGCAGCCCAAAGGTCTCTGTTCCTTCCCTGAGCAGAGCCCCTGCAAGAGCCCAGGCCAAGTGGCTCCTGGGAACCTGGTCAGTGCCCCCCCCATCCCCCTCAGGGGTACTGTCTGCAGGGTCAGGTGTGGTCTGTCCCAGCTCCTGCCCACAGGTGTTGGGGGATCAGAATGTAAGTGTCATGGCCCCCATTTGCTTCTCCCCGTGGTGCCTTGGGGAGCATGAGGGGTGGGAGGAGGGTGATGGGTTTTGACAAGAAAGAGTCAGCATCTCAGCACCCAGGAGGGGGACAGGCAGCAGGTCCCACGAGTCCCCGAGAGAAGCAGACAGAGGGAGGGAGGTTTCAGCCCCACTTCCCCTTCGTCTGTGTCACTGTGGAACCCCGCGAATTTGCCACCAATGTTATAGGCCAATCCACAGATGTAGTCAGCCTCGTCCTCAGACTGGAGGTTGGAGATGGTTAAGTAGCGGTCGGCCCTGGAGCTGGAGCCCGAGAAGCGATCAGGGATCCCGTCCCCCTTGGTGTGGCTTCCGTTGCTGTGAATGTACATGAGGAACCGAGGGGCCTGTCCTGGTCTCTGTTGAAACCACCTAACATAGTTGTAGCCGCTGTGCTCAGCGCTGAGGGTGCAGGTGAGCTTGGCCGAGGCCCCCGGGGAGGCAGAGGCAGCTGGGGGCTGGGTGAGCACAGGATCAGCACAGAGACCTGCGGACAGAAAACACAAGAGCGATGCCCACTGCACCCCGATGAGCAGGCGCCCCTGGGACTGAGCTTGGAGGGAGGATCGGGGGCAGGACCCCAGGTGCTGTGGCCGCTCTGACCTGTGGAGACGACGAGGGGCAGGAGGTAGAGGGGAAGCCAGGCCATGGTGGGAGGGTCCTGAGCGCTGCCTGTGGCTGCCCAGCTGGCACTGGCCCTGCCAGCTCCTGTCTTATCCTCTCTGCCTGCAGCTCAGGGGGGAGGAGCAGGGATGCAAATGTGCTCTCTGGGCCCAGCCAGGGTCTGTCTCAGCTGATGGCCCCTCCCTGAGCCCAGGGCCTCCTGTGGGGCCTCCCCTGGGGCAGAGGGCAGGTGTGGGTTTCATTGCTAAGAGCTGGTTGGCCCAACAGAAGGGTCTTCAAAGGAGCTCAGTCCTGCTCTTTGCACTTGACTCAGCCCAGGGGACTCTGACCTCTAAAGGCCCCAAATGGGGACCCACAGCGCCCCCTGGTGTCCCCGGGGTGAATGTCACCTACCTGTGCAGCTGGTTCATCACCATGACTGCTTCTGAGAGCTTCCTGGAGGCTGACAGGTGGGGAGTGTGTCCCTGGGCCCCTCACTCAGCGTCATAGGAGCCCACACCCTCCTCTGCTGGGGGCCCAGCCTCTCCTCCAGGCCAATGAGGAGGGAGCGTCCTGGGAGGTGAATGATTTTCCCAGAATCCCCCAGACAGAGATGATGGTCAAGACTCCAATGCAGGAGACTCACCTCAGAGCCTGACCTTCAGCCCCTCCCTGTCCTGCCCTCACCAGGCCCCATACCACCTCCTCACTCACCCCAACCCCCCAGGCCTCCTGAGCCCTCCTGTCTCTGCCCTCTATTCTCTATTCAGGTGTCTGTCCTCCCTGAGTCTGGGTGAACAGTGGTGTTGGCATCAGTGTTTCCCTGGGAAACATGGAACTGTGTGTGGACTGAGGTGGGGACACTCCCCTGCTCTGTCCATGGCTGAGTCCACGGGGTCCTGTGTCCAAGGCAAATGGGAATCAGGTCCTGCTTAGGGCCCGTGTGAGGCCAGGCTGCTAGCCGTTTGGACCAGGATTGCTCTTCTGACCTGACCAAGGCCATTGAGTGTGGAAAAGGGTCAGTACAGGAAGAGAAAGCCTTTGGTTTTATAAAAGATATTTGGTAAGAAAGCATGTTTCACCTGATCTCCTGAAGAAATTGAAGTTTTCAGCCCTCTCACTTTTGGGAATATAATGTTAATAATTCACTCCACACGCTGGAAACGCTGCACATGGAAATGAAGTGGGAGCTGTGGGCTCATGACCACGTGGGAGGGAGCCTGTTAGTTCCATCCAGGGCGACCTGCCCTCCATGGAAGGGTCTGAGCTGGGGACTGAGGCCCACATGGCCCTTTGTGGGGAACAGCAGGTCCCCCCGTCCATGAACATACCTGATCGTCAGCCTTCCCTCCAGGTCCCTGCGCACAGCACAGTGTCATGGCTCAGGGAGGTTCATGGAAATGACCTTCCCTCTGAGAAGGGTACTGACAGCAGCATTTATTTATTTATTACTGGAGGCCCAGTGCAGGAAAATCGTGCACTCAGGGGACTCCTCAGCGCGGCCTGCACCCTCTCATGGTCTGAGAGTCCTCGGGGCATGTCTGACTGGTGGCTGAGTACTGCTCCCTGTGGGGAGCCAGCCATGAGCCCTGTTCTGGCTGAGAAGCCCTCCCCTATGGACCAGCCTGCAATAAGCATCTGCCCCCTGGTGGTCAGTGTACATCATAGCGGCCGGTCATTTTGCCGTTTGGTCGATTTGCATATTAACCCAGGGGATTCTGGGTTATTCTGGAACCATCCTGTGGGGCGGACATCTCCACTTAGGTGGTTCCTGGCCTCGGGCCTGCGCTGGCCTGGCCCCAGCAGAGCTCAGAGGGGAGGCCTGTCTGCAGGTGTGAGCCCGGGAGAGAAGGTCCCTGGAGAGGTGAGCGCGTGAGCCTGAGGTCCATGCAGGGGCCGCCCCAGGCCCGGTCTGTGCGCCTCAGAACCGGAACACGTGCCCACCTGGCTAATGGCACGTGCGGTTTCAGGAGCCACTGAGGAGCTGTACGTGTCTGTGCTCGGTGAGCGCTCAGGGCAGGTCAGAGATGCTGGGCCTCAGTGTCCCCAGGTGCCTGGTGCCCGGGAGGCTCAGGGCTGAGGAAGGTGTGACAGCTGGAGGTTTCGCAGGAACAGGGCGGGCAGTGGCTGGAGAGGAGTGAGGGGCCTGGACCTGAGCTGGAGAAACAGGCGAATCCCCCAGGAACCAGGGGGGAGAGACGCAGCCAGAAGGTCCCAGCAGAGCCAAAGGCGATGCTGCAGGAACCCCCTGCTCTTTCTGCAGGTGGAGGGTGGGGGGAGTCATCCCTGTGAAGGTTAGAACCCCTCAGGCCACGCCCTCCCAGCCACCAGAAGGCGGAGGTGGTCTGTGCTGCCCCCTGGTGGCCGCTGCTCTCTAGCTGCTGGGGGTGCAGGTGCCCTCTGTCCAGGTGGAGATCCTGAGCCTCCTGCTCAGGGGAAACTCCCTGATCCCTGAACTTGGGGTCCCAGGGGAGGGTTGCTGGTCTCTCCATGGCCACGGCCGGTCTCAGGACCAGGCACCAGAGGCCCAGGTCGCCCAAGAACTGGGAAGGGGTGCATTTGGAGGATGGGGTTCGGGCCCCCCTGCAGCATCACTGCTCCTATCCCTGGGGTGGCGGGTTCTGGGGTTGGACTGGGGGACACAGGACTTAAGGACTGACCCTCAGTGGTGCTGGCCGCTGGTGCAGGTCAAAACAGCACCGTGTCCTGGGTCTGCCGGGGATCATTTTTCTCAGTGTCGGTGTCTGAGTTTTACTTCCCCTTCTCGTTTGAAAGACAGTTTCACTGGGCAGAGACATGGAAGTGGACGGTGTTTTGTGGTTTTGTTTTTACTTTTAGTTTTCTCAGGGCATCGCTTCACTCTCTCCTCGTTTGTGCTGTTTTCAAGGAGGGACCTGCTCTGATCTCTATGATCCTCTCTGTGGAATGTGTCCTTCTCCTGACGCTGTGAGGGTTTTCTCTTCTGTGTTGGCTTTAAGGAATTTGATCATGATTGTGCTGATGTTTCCTGTGTGTGTGTGTGTGTGTGTGTGTGTGTGTGTGTGCGTGTTTGACACAAATTACATGCCATTAGGCTCCTTGACGTTGTCCTGCAGCACACGGAGGCTTGTGTTAGTGATTTCGTGTCTTGTTCTGTCGGTGGTTTTATCTCTTGTCTATAGATTCTCTTCCATGTCACCAACTGATTAATCTTCTCCTTTTCATTGATCCAACTTCTGTCCGCCCATCAAGTGTGATTTTACCTCAGACTCTGTACTTTCATTTCTACCCATTGAGTTGGGTGTTGTTTTTTCATCTCCCTCGTCTGCAATACCATGTTCAGTCATCTTTTCCCTCCTGAACAAATGGAATGGGGATTTTTGAAGTTCTTGTCTACTAAGTCCATCTTGTGTGAAATTTCTTGGCCAGGGTGATGGATTGATTTTTTATTTTTGCTTATTATGGCTCATATTTTGATGTGACACCAGACTTGGTGAGTATTTCTATGTTTAGTGAAAAATACTTGTATATATATAATATCTGTATATACTTGTAATGTGTTTGCTGTTTGAATTACCCCGGATTCAGTGAAGTTAATGGAAACTCTTCGATCCTTAGCCTCCTGGGCTTGCACTTCCTGGGCTGGGATGGGAGCAGCCTGCAGCCTTGTGCTCATGGCCCAGCACGGAGGACGCTCCTCTCTCTGGTCAGCCTGGCGCCTGATGAGGAGCCTGTCCTCTCTGACTGAGGACGCACGGCCTCTGACTGTGGGTGTGAGCTCTGCCCCTGGTCTCTGGGCCCCTGGGTGGCTCTTTCTGGCTGTGGGAGCGGCTCTCACAGGTGGTGCTGAGATCTCAGGGATAATTGCCGTCCCCCTGGCGCCCTGGGAGAGGGAGACTCGCCTGCAGCGGGGCTTTGGGGTGAGCCCTCTGGGAGGAAGCGTGAGAGGCCGGACCAGGTGACCTGCATGTGGTGACAACTGATGATCAGCGGGGAGGGCGTCCTGAGCTGAGGCAGAGACTCGGGACCCTGGCCTCAGGCGGGTGCTGGCCTGAGCCTCACTCTGAGAGGGGCATGGCCTTGGGGAGGCAGCCCTTCCCGGGGAGGGCACAGCTCTGAGCTGCCAGGTCCCAGGGGGCTGTGAGGGGGGTCAGCCCTGAGCAGGGACCTGGGTGGACTCCTCAGTGCCCACAGCTCGGGTTTGGTTGTTCAGCACCCAGGCTGCCAGGTCCTGGGGCTTCATGAGCTCAGATTGGTTGAGAGACCTGGCGAGACACTCGGACGTGGACCAATGAGCGGCCCCGTTACCATGGGAGGATAAGCAGGGTCGTTACCACTGTCTGTGTGTCTCCCGCTGTGTGTCCTCCACCCAGGCCCTCTGTCTCCCACTCACACCCAGGCCCAGACACCATCAGGACAGCCCTGTCCTGTCCCAGTGAACCTGCTCTGTCCCACCTGCTACAGAGCAGCCTGAGGCGGGGGGAGGAGGAGCCTGGGGAGCTGAGAACTGGGACCTGGGCCAGGCCTGCTCATGGCTTTGCCTACAGTCCACCTGGGGCTGGCGGAGCGTGTGACCCAGACGGGGACGGGGTTTTTGTCCCACTTCCCCATCTGCCTGTGTCACTGTGACCACTATTACTGCTGTCCCATGACTGACAGTAGTAGTCAGCCTCATCCTCAGCCAGGACCCCGCTGATGGTCAGGGTGTTTGTCTTCCCAGAGCTGGAGCCTGAGAATCGGTCAGGGATCCCTGAGGGCCGCTCGCTATCCTTGTAAATGACCGCCACAGGGGCCTGGCCGGGCTTCTGCTGGTGCCAGGAAGTATATTTTTTATCCAGTAAATCTCCAGAGCAGGTGATACTGACCGTCCCTCCCGGGGCCACTGACAAAGGGCCCGACTGCGTCAGCTCATAGGAGGCCACAGAGCCTGGAAGAGAGGAGAGGAGGGGGCTTGAGGATGAGGTCCCATTACCTGGAGGTTCCACCCAGAGGCTGTGCCTGGAGGAGCTCAGGGTTGGAGCAGGTCCAGCTCAGGTCCTGGGGGCAGCACCTGTGCAGAGAGTGAGCAGGGGGAGCAGGAGAGGGGTCCAGGCCATGATGGAGACGCCCCGGGTTCAGCCTCTGAGCCCGCAGCTGGGCAGGTGGCCTCTGGGCGGCTCTTATGCTCTGCAAGGGACTCCTCATGCAAATCTCCTCCTCCCTGCGGGGCCTCCTGGACTGGCTCCAGCTGTTCAGGGCACAGCTGGGCTGATGGGAGTTCAAATAGGAGCCTCCCTCCCAGCCTGTACCAGTTCCAGGAGCTCTCCGTGGTGCTGAGGGAGACAGTGCTGACCCCTGACCCAGCCCCTGCACACACCCCACGCTGACCCCTGACCTTCTCTCTGGGCTTGGGGCGAGTCTTTGGGCCTCCACTGGGGATCAGATCACCCATGTGGGCGGGGCCTGCCCATAGAGACAGTGGCCAGTGGTCCTGCTCCCGTGTGAGAGGCAGACTCCATGCTCAGACCCATGAGGTTGGTCAGGGCTTCTCAGGTCACCTTTATTCAGGTTCAAAAAATAGGAGTAATTTTGGGATCTACTGAGGCAAAAAAACACACACAGCTTTCATAGTTTCAGATGGATGATTCCAGGAAAGATCAATAGCATTGAACCTCACAGAATGAATATTTTGTCTTTAAAAAAACTTGAAAGAGGACAAGAAAACAAGCAACAAGGAGAAAACATTTGCAAACTATCCCTTGGACACCTCGAGTACAGAATATAAGAAGAAACCTCAAATCTAGACAGGAAGAACCACGGACACTAGTACGATCTATGTAGAACATGGGGAGTTATCAAGAAGAACCATGTAGTGAAGAAGATATATTGGTGGCAACAAGCACAGAAAAAGATGCTCATCCTTGGCCATTAGAGAAATGCCAATTAAAATCCCGAGAGATATCAGTTCCCGCGTCTCAGGTTGGCTGAAGTGAAAGAAGGGGTGACCCCCTCAGGGAGAACCGGGGTCACTCATGCGTGGCTGCTGCTCCTGGGAAATGGGAAATGGTGCCGACAGTCGGAGTGGGCAGCTGCTGGAAGTGCTACACTTGTCACTGCCCACACCCCAAGGACCACTTGGGCATTGATTTCAGAGAAGTGACAACATATGTTCACAGAGAAAGGACAGGATGCTGTTCCCAGCACCCGTGGGCATGACGTGCCAAGAGAACATGAGATGCCCGTGCTGGGTGGAGGGTCCACAGACTCTGGTCCACCAGGACCATGGAATACGACTCATCTCAAAGGCTACATGTAAGGGATTCTATCTCTAATCCTAGAGGCCATTTCTGAAATGAAGGCGTTTAGACATGAACAAGCAACTAGTGGAGCCATGAGTTGAGGGCAGGGAAGGGCATCCTGAAGGGAGAGGTGGGTGTTGTTATAAACATAACATGTGGGAGGCCCTAGTGGGGAGAGAAGGTTGTTGTGTGTCATGCTGTTGTGGATCCACAAAGCTACACGAGGGATTAAATCCCATAGAACGAACACACACACATACACACTATGAAGAGGAAAAGGGGGAAAATGAAAGGAAGAGTTAATGACAAGCAACAGCAAAGAGCATAAGGTAGAGACAAACGGAAGAATTAAATGGAAAGTAACGAGAGAGAGAGAGAGAGAGAGAGAGAGAGAGAGAGAGAGAGAGAGAGAGGCAGAGAGAGCATGAGGGGAGGGCCCTCCTCAGCTTGCTCTACTCTGGCCCCGCCTCCCTGTCACTCTCAGCCACATCAGCTCCATGGCACCTCCTGGGCAGGTTGTCACCTGCTTCAGCTGCTTCTTGTAGAGACTCTCTTAGGCCACCTCCCACTCAAGCATTTTCTTTCTTTCTTTCTTTCTTTTTCTTTCCTTTTCTTTTCTTTCCTTTCCTTTTCTTTTCTTTTCTTTTCTCTTTTCTTTTCTTTTCTTTTCTTTTCTTTTCTTTCTTTCATATATATTTTTATGGATTTCAGAGAAGAAGGCAGTGTGAGAAAGATAGAAACATCAATGGGGAGAGAGAATCATGGATCAGCTGCCTCCTGCACGCCCCCTACCAGGGATCCAGCCCACAACCTGGGCATGTGCCCTTGATGGGTATCAAACCCTGACCTCCTGGATTATAGGTCGACGCTCAACCACTGAGTCACGCCTGTTTGACTATTTTTCTTTTTTTAAACAGCTTTATTGAGTGTAATTGATGCCACAATGGAACTTTTGATGCAAACTTGACTTTCTGGGCTCACAGTCACCTGGCCCCTCTGAAGCCAAAGCCACAGGTAAGACACAGACAATGAAAGGGTCAGTTTCCCCCCAGGGCTGACGTGAGGCCCCTGAGACCCTGACCCTGTCACCCCATGGCCACAGCAGAGGGTCCCCACGGCCTCTCCGGGACCCCGTGTCGCCCTGTGACCTGGGATGTGTGCCGGCGGCGCCCTCATGGGCTGGTGCCTGTCTCAGCACAGCAGGGACATCTGTCTCTGCTCCTTCCCTCACCTTCCTCACTCGCACAGCGCGTCCCTCTGTCTGTCCATCGAGGCCACTGCTGACTCCCCCACGTTATGGGCAGCCAGGCCCGGGGAGGCCCTGGGTGAGTGTGGCCCACACTGGGGTTCCCATTGAACCCGGACCGTCGTCCTGGCCCCCTCCCTGCAGGGTGAGGGGTGGGGACCCGTCCTGCAGAGGGACCTGAGGGGCCTCCTTTAGGACTAAGTCACCGCAGCCCTTTAGACAACAGCCCTTCACAGGGAAGGGGTGGGGGTGGCCCTCGAACCGTGTGGCTCCAGCTGCCAGGCTGACAGAGGTCACTGTGGGGTCAGCCCTGATCCATCCCCACCTGCTCCTCCTCCTCCTCCTGCTCCCTGTCCCTCCTCAGTGGCCAAGGTCCTGCCCCGTCGCTCAAAGACCTGGGGCAGAGGGGGAGCCTGTCTTGGCCCCACAAGCAGAGGCTCTGGCACAGCGGGAGGAGCCTGGCCCTGCTCCAGGCTGGTCCTGCTCAGACCTCCTTACAGCCACCACCTCCCTCCTGGGTCCTGTGCTGCGCCCCCCATGGGGTCAGGGCTCTGTCCTGCCTCCCTGAGGACTGGACGCTTCCTGCTCAGCCACGTCCTGCCAGGGCCCTACTTCCGTCCATAAAACAGTGGAGGCAACAGACGACGTCCAAGGTCACTTCTGCAGCCCAAAGGTCTCTGTTCCTTCCCTGAGCAGAGTCCCTGACAAGAGCCCAGGCCAAGTGGCTCCTGGGAACCTGGTCAGTGCCCCCCCACCCCCCTCAGGGGTACTGTCTGCAGGGTCAGGTGTGGTCTGTCCCAGCTCCTGCCCACAGGTGTTGGGGGATCAGAATGTAAGTGTCATGGCCCCCTTTTGCTTCTACCCGTGGTGCCTTGGGGAGCATGAGGGGTGGGAGGAGGGTGATGGGTTTTGACAAGAAAGAGTCAGCATCTCAGCACCCAGGAGGGGGACAGGCAGCAGGTCCCACGAGTCCCCGAGAGGAGCAGACAGAGGGATGGAGGTTTCAGCCCCACTTCCCCTTTGTCTGTGTCACTGTGGAACCCGTATTGGCCACCAGTGTTATAGTCCACTCCACAGATGTACTCAGCCTCGTCCTCAGACTGGAGGTTGGAGATGGTTAAGTAGCGGTCGGCCCCGGAGCTGGAGCCCGAGAAGCGATTGGGGATCCCGTCCCCCTTGGTATGGCTTCCGTCGCTCTTAAGTTGCATGATGAACCGAGGGGCCTGTCCTGGTCTCTGCTGATACCAATCAATAATGTACTTGCTGTGCTCCTGGCTCAGGGTGCAGGTGAGCTTGGCCGAGGCCCCCGGGGAGGCAGAGGCAGATGGGGGCTGGGTGAGCACAGGAGCAGCACAGAGACCTGCGGACAGAAAACACAAGAGCGATGCCCACTGCACCCCGATGAGCAGGCGCCCCTGGGACTGAGCTTGGAGGGAGGATCGGGGGCAGGACCCCAGGTGCTGTGGCCCCTCTGACCTGTGGAGACGACGAGGGGCAGGAGGTAGAGGGGAAGCCAGGCCATGGTGGGAGGGTCCTGAGCGCTGCCTGCGGCTGCCCAGCTGGCACTGGCCCTGCCAGCTCCTGTCTTATCCTCTCTGCCTGCAGCTCAGGGGGGAGGAGCAGGGATGCAAATGTGCTCTCTGGGCCCAGCCAGGGTCTGTCTCAGCTGCTGGCCCCGCCCTGAGCCCAGGGCCTCCTGCGGGGCCTCCCCTGGGGCAGAGGGCAGGTGTGGGTTTCATTGCTAAGAGCTGGTTTGCCCAACAGAAGGGTCTTCAAAGGAGCTCAGTCCTGCTCTTTGCACTTGACTCAGCCCAGGGGACTCTGACCTCTAAAGGCCCCCAAACCAGGACCCACAGCGCCCCCCGGTGTCCCCAGGGTGAATGTCAACTGCCTGTGCAGCTGGTTCATCACCATGACTGCTTCTGAGAGCTTCCTGGAGGCTGACAGGTGGGGAGTGTGTCCCTGGGCCCCTCACTCAGCGTCATAGGAGCCCACACCCTCCTCTGCTGGGGCCCAGCCTCTCCTCCAGGCCAATTAGGACGGAGCGTCCTTGGGAGGTGAATGATTTTCCCAGAATCCCCCAGACAGAGATGATGGGTTAAGACTCCAATGAGGGAGACTGACCTTTCACCCCCTCCCTCATCTGCCCCTCCCCAGGTCCCACTCCCTCTCTCCCCCACCCTCCCCAGCACGGGGCTCCTGTGCCCTCCTGTCCCCGCCCTCTTTTCTCTATTCAGGTGTCTGTCCTCCCGGAGTCCGTTCGGAACAGCGCTCAGATCCTCATGGTGTTGGCATCGGTGTTTCCAGGGAAACATGGATCTGTGTGTGGACTGAGGTGTGGACACTCCCCTGCTCCCTCCATGGCTGACACCACGGGGTCATGTGTCAAAGACACATGGGGTCAGGTCCTGCTTAGGGCCCGTGTCAGGCTAGGCTGCTAGCTGTTTGGACCAGGATTGCTCTTCTGACCTGGCCAAGGCCACTGAGTGTGGAGCAGGGTCAGGACAGGAGGAGAAAGCCTTTGGTTTTATGAAGCTCATTTGGTCAGAAAGCAGGTTCCACCCAACATCCCTGATGGATGTGTTGGTTGTCCACCTGGTCCTGCTGAGGATGCGATGAAATGGTTCACTCCCACACGCTGACGACGCTGGACGTGGAAGTGAAGTAGGAGGCGCTTGGTGACTCATGAGCACAGACAGACAGACCCCTGGCCACTGCTCAGTGTTTGGTCTAAAGAGGGAACTGACATGAGCCCAGGGCACCTGCCTCAGACACGCCCCCTGCTGCTCCCAGCTGAGGGGGCACCAGCTCCCCTCTCCCTCCCCACCCGATGCTGCCCCTCCTCACACCCACACCTCAGGGTCTCCCCAGGGGCCCTGCTGGCCACTCCTGCTGTCCAGTCCTCACCCCTGAGCTGTGAGCTCATGACCACGTGGGAGGGAACCTGTTAGTTCCATCCTGGGCGACCTGACCTCCATGGAAGGGTCTGAGCTGGGGACTGAGGCCCACATGGCCCTTTGTGGGGAACAGCAGGTCCCCCCGTCCATGGACATTCCTGATTGTCAGCCTTCCCTCCAGATCCCTGCGCACAGCACAGCGTCATGGCTCAGGAGGTTCATGGAAATGACCTTCCCACCGAGAAGGGTACTGACAGCAGCATTTATTTATTTATTACTGGAGGCCCAGTGCAGGAAAATCGTGCACTCAGGGGATTCCTCAGCGCAGCCTGTCCCTCTCATGATCTGGGAGTCCTTGGGGTATGTCTGACTGGCAGCTGAGTACTGCTCCCCATGGGGATCCAGCCATGAGCCCTGTTTCTGGCTGAGGGGCGCTCTCCCTATGGACCAGCCTGCAATAAGCATCTGCCCCCTGGTGGTCAGTGTACATCATAGCGGCCGGTCATTTTGCCGTTTGGTCGATTTGCATATTAACCTTTTATTATATAGGATTATTTTTTAAAAATATTTTTATTGATTTCAGATAGGAAGGCAGAGCGAAAGAGAGATGGAACAATGAATGATGAGAGACAGTCATTGACTGGCTGCCTCCTTCACGCCCCTTACTGGGTATAGAGCCCACAACCAAGGCATGATGTGCCCTTAACCCAATCAAACTAGGACTTCTCATCTCTAGGCCCAGGCTCTATCCACTGAGCCACACCAGCGAGGGCCAGCAACGTTTATTTAAAGGTCAAAAGGCCCATTGTCATGAGGACACTGACGGGTGATAAATGTGTCTGGGAGCCCAGGTTCCTGTAAACTGTGCTTCTATTGAACATGGAGGGGTCACTGTGGAGCTGATGTGGCTGCTGTTACAGACGTTCCCGCTCACGGTGTCCAGGCCCCTCCCGGGGCCGTCCCGATGCACCCACACTCGTCATGGGCCTCCTGCTCCTGGACATGACCCATGGCTGACAGGGCTCCAGGTGGGATCGTCCACAGGTGCCCAAAGCTGCCCCTGCTCTCGCTCGACACAGACGGGCAGCCGTGCTCAGGGCTTGGTCTGCAGCCCTCGGGGCTGGAGGAGAGGGTGACACAGGGAGGTTTCTGTCCCACTTCCCCATCCGTCTGTGTCACTGTGAGCTTTAGCATTCTTGTCCCACACTGAACAGTAATAGTCTGCATCCTCCTGGGCCTGAGCCCCGGTGATGGTCAAGGTGCTTGTGTCCCCTGAGTCAGAGCAAGAGAATCGCTCAGGGATCGTTGAGGTCCTGTTTTCATCATCATAGATGACCAGCATGGGGGCCTGGCCGGGCTTCTGCTGGAGCCACATAGGATAATATTTTTTTACCAGATCTCCCTGGCAGGTGATCGTGGTCGTCTGTCCCAAGCCCACAGAGACTGCTGGGGGCTGAGTCACTTCTGAAGAGGCCGCAGGACCTGTAAGAGAGGAGAGGAGAGGAGAGGAGAGGAGAGGTGAGTGTGGGCATGAAGCTCTCAGTCCCAGAGGCCCACACCCCGCAGTGTCCCCTGTGCTGAGCTGAAGGTCATGGCCAGGCTGCTCCCTGGTTTCTGGGCCTGAGCCTGGGGGCAGCACCTGTGCAGAGTGTGAGGAGGGGGAGCAGGAGGGTCCAGGCCATGGTGAGGCTGCCAGGCTCTGCTCTGAGCTCTCAGCTGGGGTGTGGGCTTCAAGGCTCCTCACCCCTGGGTGGGCGGGGCCTCATGCAAATCCACTTCCTTCCTCCTGGGCCTCAGGGGTGTCTCCCTGCTGAGCAGCACAGGGCTCAGGGGAGGAGGCTGTGCCAGGGCTCCATGCACAGGCCTGAGCCAGGTTCCCTAGCGCCCTGTGCTGTCCAGTTAGAAAGGTCTGTCGGCTGGTGTGGCCCAATGTTGGAGCATCAACCATGAACCAGGAGGTACTTGTTCGGTCCGAAGTCAGGGTCCATGCCCTGTTGTGGCCTCCATCCCCAGTAGGAGGGTTGCAGGAGGCTGCCAATCAGTGATTCTCTCATCATTGATGTTTCCATCTCTTCCTCTCCCTTCCTCTGTCTGAAATGAATGAAACATATTTTTCAAAAATTTAAAAAGAAACATCTGACCTATGACCCAGCAGCTGCACACAGGGAGGCTGAGGCCTGGCCTCCTCCCTGGGCGTGTGGACAACCCTCAGGCCTCCTGTCTGGTAAGGACTCACCCTAAGGGCGGGGCGGGGGGGGGGCTGGGAGGAGCCTGTGGGGACAGTGGTCATGCTGGGTGGGAGAGGCCAGGATCCCATGGCCAGAGGCAGAGCAATTGCTCATGTGCCTCTCAGGCAACCTTGTTGTTGATTGTTTTAGGAAAAAATAAGAGAAATCTTTGAGACCCAAAGCCAGGCCAGAATTCTCTGATGACATCAGAAGCACGATTCCCGAAAGAAACGATCAGTACATTGAAGCTCATCGAAAACAATCTCCTTTTCTTTGCAAAGCTTTCTAAAGAAACAGGGAGCAGAGAGAAGAGAAGAGAAGTTGGTGTTAACAACACATCCAATGAGTGACCAGTGCAGAGAGGACAGGAGGAATCATGAAATTTAGCCAAAGAATCACAGCCCAGGAGGACACAGGCAGATCCCAGAGCAGGCGCGTCAGGAAGAGGGTGTGTGATGGCCATGCGCACAGGGGAGGGCGTTCATCCTCAGCTGTTAGGGAAACACCAGCAAAACCACAGCGAGACATGACCACACACGGGTCAGGGGCTCCTGTGACACAGGGACCCCGGTGCCGGCAGGGGCGGGAGGAAGGGAGGCGGGTGCAGGGAAGGTGGGAACGGGAAAGGCTCGGTGGCTGTGGGAAGGCGCCTCACAGCCTCTCAGGGACTGAGACTCGCACTCAGCACACAGCCCAGCAGCTGTGCTCTGGGCACTCATTTCAGAGGGAGGCCTGTGCTCACAGGGACACTGCACAGAGGTCATGGCCCCGGGGACACCACTTCCACGGGGGTAGCCACGGAGGCCTCTGCCCCTCCTGCATGGACAGGTTAGCAGACGTCAGTCCCCCAGACCAGGGACACTGCTCAGCAATGACAGGAAGGAGCTCTTTTTACAATACCTGTGTTTTTATTGATTTCAGAGAGGAAGGGAGAGAGAGAGAGAGAAAGAGAGAGAGAGAGAGAGAGAGAGGTTCCTGCATGGCCTTGTTTGGGACAAAGTCACCACAGCCCTTTAGAGAACAGCCCTGCACAGGGGAGGGGGACGGGGGTGGCCCTGGGACCCTGTGCCTCTAGCCCCTGGGCTGACAGAGGTCACTGCGGGGTCAGCCCTGATCCATCTCCTCCTGCTCCCTGTCCCTCCTCCCAGAGACCAGCCCCTCCTCCCCTCCCGCCCCTGGGGGATCACCCAGGCCCCGGGCAGCTCCTGGACCTTCATCTCAGAACCAGCCACTGGGGACCAGCCCTGCCTCCCTCCTGCCCCAGCTCAGCTCAGCGCCCAGGGACCCAGGTGAGTGAGTGCACAGCTGCTCTCTGCGGCCTGGGTGGTGAGGGTGTGTGAAAGGTGCTGCATTTCAGATTCCAGAGAACCAGGCAGGAGGCCAGCCCGGCCCCTCCCCTGGGCTCCCCTTGTGATGCTATTGAGGGGGGTCCCCCACAGGGCTCCCCTCCAGCGGGCAGGAGGCCACAGGTTTCCCACTTCAGTTTCCCTGCCCCCAGGCCCTGCTGCCCTCCCAGGGGACATGGTCTTGGCCCGACCATGGGAAAGGCCTGGGCAGAGGGGAGCCTGTCTTGGCCCCACAAGCAGAGGCTCTGGCCCAGCGGGAGGAGCCAGGCCCTGCTCCAGGCTGGTCCTGCTCAGACCTCCTCACAGGCCCCGCCTCCCTCCTGGGCCACTATGGGGCGCGGCCACAGTGTTAGGACAGGTTCCAGCCTCAGACAGATGAGAGGGCACAATCCTCTCCTGGCCACGTGCAAGTCCCAGCTGGAGGGCAGAGCCTTCCCAGCACAATGATGCCAACAGCTACAGCTGGAAGCTTGAGCCTGTGGTCCGAACACGCGGCCCCACGTGCCTTGGGATAGAGTTCAGGTGCATGTAGTTGAGTGGGGTTGGAACTGACGAGAATGCTGTAAACAACCTGATCACGCCCTACTTTGCCTCGTGGCATCTGCTATAAAATAAAGACTCGGCTTGTGGGTGCTGGCGCTGTCTCCTCATCAGGGAGCAGCGTCCCACCGAGACCCAGCTTTCATTCTCTTGTCTGTCTTTTCTCAATCCTTTCACCCCCCCCACTCAGGAACACCCTTGGCTGTGCTGACGCGACCCAAGTAATGACCGAACAGGCCTGAGTTCGGGGGGATTTGAAAGTGGTCAGGTGAAAGGAGGCTCCAAGGCGCGCGCAGAGAGTAAGAGTAAAAAGCAAAAGTAAGATACGAAGGCCAAAAAGCAAAAGTAAGGGATGGAGCCGAGGTGTGGTAAATTAGCTCGTTGTAAAACATGGGACAGTGCTTAATTGAAGCATTTTTGAAGTAGGCATTTTTAAATTCCTGAGGTAGAAATAAGCGGAAGTAACTCAGAGATTGCTGTATAGCTGAAGGCTCAGAGATTTCCTCCTCCAGTCCCTGGGGCTGCCATTCCTGTGGGGGAAAGCCCTCTGGACAGTGTGCTTCCTCCCAAAACAAAGGACAATTGGAGGAAGAGGCAGAGAGGGGACACGCAGGCGGGGCCGGGATGATGGGTCTAAGACCAGCCTTCCGGAAGCTTCCTGTTACTCATAAGCCTCTCCAGTCGCCTCTAAACAAGCAGGAGCAAGAGTGGGATCTCTGTCTCTGCTCCAGCGTCTCTGCAGGAGGCTAGGCAGGCTGGGGAAGACACTTCAGGATTTAGTAGCCAATCGCACTCTTAAGATGCAATGACTAAAACAAACAGGGGGAGAAGAGGTGTTTGTGTCTGTCCAGAAGGAGCAGTAGCCAATTTGGGTGCCAGGACGGTACGGGCGACACCACATGGACCCGGAGAAGCTCCTTGTCCCTCCGTTCAAGGGACTGAGAGTTGCCCCGATGACAGCAAAGAGGAAGAGAAAGAAAACAGAGGCCACACCAGGGGCCGAGGTGCCCACATGGGTCAGCGGAGGAAGCTAACAACTGAGGCCCCGCAAAGGACAGAAAAGCAAGGAGTGGAAGCTACTCCTTCAGCCATGTTTATGGCCGTGTTAGCACAGAGAAATAGAGAAGCAAGCGGTAGAAAATAAGTAGAAATAAGCCGTAGAATTAGAGAAATAAGTGGGGGTTGCAACCCAGGAAGGTTTGGGCAAGGGCAGCCAAGCCTACCTATAGTTCATAGTTAGAGGTAGAGAAATAAACAGAAAATAAGCGGTAAGAAATAAGCTATAAAAAATAAGTGGTAGAAAATAAGCTGTAGAAATAGAGAAATGAGTAGAAATAAGCGGTAGAAAATAGGTGCTAGAAAATAAGTAATTAGGAGGTACAAAATAAGGTAGAAATCTCCTAGGTTTTGTTTAAGCCACTGTAAAGCAGAAGATGGCTATGGATGATGTTTAAGGAAGTAATTTTTGTTTTAGACCCTAGATTGTAAGCTCTTGCAGCAGTTGCATTGTTTCTGGGCTTTGGTTATCTTTGTTTGTGCGACCTGATAGCTCCCTGGACTTGGGGTCTGTGTGAGACGCCAGACTCAGAGTTGGTGGTCTCCAGCTCTGCAGGACCGAGGGCTGCTCGTTTCCATGCAGCAGCGGCTAAGGAAAGAGGCTGAGAAGGGACCAGACTTCCACCGGCGTGGACGGGGCTGATGTGACTGGGACTGGTGCGGACTCAGTGTCAGGGTCAACCGTCCAAACAGCCTGATCCAGGGGACTGGTTTTGCATCAACAACATCTTTGCATCGGCGGGATCTTACTACGCAAGTGACAGGGATATGAACACGGAGTCAGCTGAAGAAGATGGCGACTGAGGCCAAGCACATGTTAGAAAAGCAAGTGTCTCAGTGGATAGAGCGTCGGCCTGCGGACTCAAGGGTCACAGGTTCGATTCTGGTCAAGGGCATGTACCTCGGTTGCAGGCACATCCCCAGTGGGGAATGTGCGGGAGGCAGCTGATCGATGTTTCTGTCTCATTGATGTTTCTAACTCTCTATCCCTCTCTCTTCCTCTCTGTAAAATCAATAAAATATATTAAAGAAAAATAGCAGTGAGCTATGCTATGCTAGCGTTGGTGAACTGTCAGTTTTCTGTAAAATCTTGCGGAGCTAAATCTAAGGACTGTGAGTAAGATACTCTGAAAACGTTAACATGTTTGTAGTTTGGCTTTCCATTGGTATTGCTTTGTTAGTAGCCAGAGTTTTGTTCTCTTGTTAACATTGCTGTTTATGGTTTTGTTAATAGCCAGAGTAAGTTTAATATTTCCTCCAGGATCTTCAGCTTTATGCTGAATAATTTATTTACAGTTTTTTTGGATAATGTAAATAGTCGTGTTTAAAAACAAAAGTCAAGGGGGATATATGGGGCGCGGCTACAGTGTTTGGACAGGTTCAAGCCTCGGACTAATGAGAGGGCACAGTCCTCTCGTGGACACGTGCAAGTCCCAGCTGGAGGGCAGGGCCCTCCCAGCACAATCATAGTCAATGGCTGTGGTTGTGAGCTTGGACCTATGGTCCGAACACGTGGCCCCACGCGCCTTGGGATAGAGTTCAGGTGCATGTAGTTGAGTAGGTTTGTGAATGCTGTAAACAACCTGATCACGCCCCTACTTTGCCTCGTGGCATCTGCTATAAAATAAAGACACGGCTTGTGGGCGCTGGCGCTGTCTCCTCATCAGGGAGCAGCGTCCCACCGAGACCCAGCTTTCATTCTCTTGTCTGTCTTTTCTCAATCCTTTCACCCCCCCAACTTAGGGTCACCCTTGGCTGTACTGGTGCGGCACAGGCCCCACGCTGCACCCCACACAAGGTCAGGGCTCTGTCCTGCCTCCCTGAGGACCAAAGGCTTCCTTTTCAGCCCCCGTCCTGCCAGGCCCCTGTCGGAGTCCATGCTGCACTGAGTGAAGGCGTTCACTGTCGTGTGTTCCACAGTCACCGCTGGGACCCCAAGATCTGGGCTCCTCCCCTGACCAGATCCCCAGGTTGGAGCGCAGGGCCTGAGGGCTGGGGGACCCGGTCATCTCCCCGGCCCCTCTCTCAGTGTTTCCCTCCTGGGCAGGCAGGTCTCCCAGCATCGTCCCCACAGGCCTGTGGGTGAAAACACTCCTGCTGTCTGGTCCCAGGGACATAAGTGGTGCCCGCACGGGCCTCTCCTCAGGGCTCTCAGCAGGAGGAGGTGCGAGATGAGGGGGTGCAAGGAGGAGAGTCATGGACTCAGGGTCCGGGAGGAGGGCAGGGAGTCCACCCTCCCGACCTGTGGGAGGAGCCCAGGGAGGGGAGGTTTTTCTCTCCCTCATCCACCATTTCCTTCAACAGGAACAGAGGCCCAGAGAGGACAGAGGACCCGCTGAGTCCCCCAGCGCTGCAGGGGCCGGGGCCAGGCACTGGAGGACTCCTGACCCAGAGGCCTGACCGACAGCTGCTCAGACTTCGGGTGGAGCGTGGGCAGGTTTCTGTCCCACTTCCCCACCCCGCTGGAGTCACTGTGAGTAAACTTGCAGTAAGGGACACCAC
>NW_005871557.1:444120-447076 GCF_000147115.1 Myotis lucifugus | reverse complement strand
AATATAGTAGCCGCTGTGCTCAGCGCTCACGGAAGCAGGTGAGCTTGGCCGAGGCCCCCGGGGAGGCAGAGGCAGATGGGGGCTGGGTGAGCACAGGATCAGCACAGAGACCTGCGGACAGAAAACACAAGAGCGATGCCCACTGCACCCCGATGAGCAGGCGCCCCTGGGACTGAGCTTGGAGGGAGGATCGGGGGCAGGACCCCAGGTGCTGTGGCCGCTCTGACCTGTGGAGACGACGAGGGGCAGGAGGTAGAGGGGAAGCCAGGCCATGGTGGGAGGGTCCTGAGCGCTGCCTGCGGCTGCCCAGCTGGCACTGGCCCTGCCAGCTCCTGTCTTATCCTCTCTGCCTGCAGCTCAGGAGGGAGGAGCAGGGATGCAAATGTGCTCTCTGGGCCCAGCCAGGGTCTGTCTCAGCTGCTGGCCCCGCCCTGAGCCCAGGGCCTCCTGAGGGGCCTCCCCTGGGGCAGAGGGCAGGTGTGGGTTTCATTGCTAAGAGCTGGTTGGCCCAACAGAAGGGTCTTCAAAGGAGCTCAGTCCTGCTCTTTGCATTTGACACAGCCCAGGGGACTCTGACCTCTAAAGGCTCCAAACCAGGACCCACAGCGCCCCCTGGTGTCCCCAGGGTGAATGTCACCTGCCTGTGCAGCTGGTTCATCACCATGACTGCTTCTGAGAGCTTCCTGGAGGCTGACAGGTGGGGAGTGTGTCCCTGGGACCATAGAACCAAACTTACATAGAATCAAATTAAATCCCATAGAACCAAACACACACACATTCACGCTATGAATAGGAAAAGAGGGAAATGAAAGGAAGAGTTAATGACAAGCAACAGCAAAGAGCATAAGGTAGAAACAAACGGAATAATTAAATCTCTGCTGGAGGCCCAGCATCTCCTCCAGGACAATGAGGAGGGAGCGTCCTGGGAGGTGAATGATTTTCCCAGAATCCCCCAGACAGAGATGATGGGTCAAGACTCCAATGCGGGAGACTGACCTCAGAGCCTGACTTTCAGCCCCCTCTGTAGCTGTCCCCCCTCCAGGCCTCCTGACCCCCTCCTGTCACCACCCTCTTTATTCAGGTGCTCCATCCTCCTAGAATCTGGTCTGAGCAGGGCTCAGATTTTCAAGGTGTTGGCATCTGAGTTTCCCAGGGACACATGGAACTGTGTGTGGACTGAGGTGGGGTCACTCCCTCTGCTGCCTCAATGGCTGACAACACAGACTTAGGTGTCAAAGGGATGTTGGGAATCAGATTTGTGCTTAGGGCCCGTGTCAAGAGAGATTGTTAACAGTTTGGACCAGGATTGCTCTTCTGACCTGGCCAAGGCCATTGATTGTGGAGCAGGGTCAGGACAGGAACAGGAAGCCTTTGTTTTTATGAAGCACATTTGGTAAGAAAGCAGGTTTCACCCAACATCCCTGATGGATGTGTTGGTTGTCCACCTGCTCCTGCTGAGGATGTGATGAAATGGTTCACTCCCACACGTTGGTGACGCTGGACATGGAAGTGAAGTGGGAGGCGCTGGTGACTCATGAGCACAGACAGACAGACCCCTGGCCACTGCTCAGCGTTTGGTCTAAAGAGGGAACTGACATGAGCCCAGGGCACCTGCCTCAGACACGCCCCCTGCTGCTCCCAGCTGAGGGGGCACCAGCTCCCCTCTCCCTTCCCACCCCGATGCTGCCCCTCCTCACACCCACACCTCAGGGTCTCCCCAGGGGCCCTGCTGGCCACTCCTACTGTCCAGTCCTCACCCCTGAGCTGTGGGCTTGTGACCACGTGGGAGGGAACCTGTTAGTTCCGTCCTGGGCAACCTGACCTCCATGGAAGGGTCTGAGCTGGGGACTGAGGCCCACATGGCCCTTTGTGGGGAACAGCAGGTCACCCCGTCCATGGACATTCCTGATTGTCAGCCTTCCCTCCAGATCCCTGCGCTCAGCACAGCGTCATGGCTCAGGGAAGTTCATGGAAATGACCTTCCCACCGAGAAGGACACTCCCAGCAGCATTTATTTATTTATTACTAGAGGCCGATTGTATGAAAATCATGCACTGGGGGTGGGGGGATGTGTTCCTCTGAGCACGGCCTGCACCCTCTCACAGTCTGAGAGCCCTTGGGGGATATCCGACTGATGGCTTAGGCCCACTCCCCTTGGGAGCCAGCCATGAGCCTGGCTTCAGGCTGAGCAGAGCTCCCTCTATGGGAGTACGCTGACCACCAGGGTCAGCTCCTGCATTAAGTGCCCTCTGGTGGTCAGTGTGTGTCATAGCAACTGGTTGTTCCACCATTTGGTCGATTTGCATATTAGCCTTTTGTTATATAACATTATTTTTAAATACATTTTTATTGATTTTAGAGAGGAAGGCAGAGCAAAAGAGAGATAAAACAATCAATGATGAGAGACAATCATTGATCGGCTGATTCCTGCATGCCCCTTACTTGGTATAGAGCCCACAACCAAGGCATGATGTGCCCTTTACCACAATCGACTTCGGGACCCATCAGTCTGCAGGATGACGCTCTATCCACTGAGCCACACCAGGAAGGCCCAGCAATGTTTATTTTAAAGTTCAAAAGACACATTGTCATCATGACACTGACGGGTGATAAATGTGTCTGGGAGCCCAGGTTCCTGTAAACTGTGCTTCTATTGAACATGGAGGGGTCACTGTGGAGCTGATGTGGCTGCGGTTACAGACGTTCCCGCTCACGGTGTCCAGGCCCCTCCCGGGGGCCGTCCCAATGCACCCACACTCGTCATGGGCCTCCTGCTCCTGGACATGACCCATGGCTGACAGGGCTCCAGGTGGGATTGTCCACAGGTGCCCGAAGCTGCCCCTGCTCTCGCTCGACACAGACGGGCAGATGTGCTCAGGGCTTGGTCTGCAGCCCTCGGGGCTGGAGGAGAGGGTGACACAGGGAGGTTTCTGTCCCACTTCCCCATCTGCCTGTG
>NW_005871557.1:434922-443778 GCF_000147115.1 Myotis lucifugus | reverse complement strand
CCCACAGCACCTCTAAGATAAAAGAGGAGAAGAGAGGAGTTGAGTGGAGAGGAGAGGAGAGGAGAGGAGAGGAGAGGTGAGTGTGGGCATGAGGCTCTCAGTCCCAGAGGCCCACACCCCCAGCGTCCCCTGTGCTGAGCTGAAGGTCATGGCCAGGCTGCTCCCTGGTTTCGGGGCCTGAGCCTGGGGGCAGCACCTGTGCAGAGTGTGAGGAGGGGGAGCAGGAGGGTCCAGGCCATGGTGAGGCTGCCAGGCTCTGCTCTGAGCCCTCAGCTGGGCTGTGGTCTTCAAGGCTCCTCACCCCTGGGTGGGCGGGGCCTCATGCAAATCCACTTCCTTCCTCCTGGGCCTCAGGGGTGTCTCCCTGCTGAGCAGCACAGGGCTCAGTGGAGGAGGCTGTGCCAGGGCTCCATGCACAGGCCTGAGCCAGGTTCCCAGCGCCCTGTGCTGTCCAGTTAGAAAGGTCTGTCCGGCTTCTGTGGCCCAATGTTTGAGCATCGACCCATTAACCAGGAGGTCCTGTTCCATTCCAGGTCAGGGTCCATGCCCGGGTTGGGGGCTTGATCCCCAGTAGGAGGGTTGCAGAAGGTTTTCAATCATTGATTTCCTCATCATTGATGTTTCTATCTTTCTCTCCCTCTTCCTACTTTCTCTGAAATCAATAAAGACATATTTTTTAAAAAAAGAGATATTTCTGACCCCTGACCCAGCACCCTGGCCTCCTCTCTGGGTCTGTGGACAACCCTCAGGCCTGCTCTCTGGTGAGAACTCACCCTCAGGGCGGTGCTGGGGGCTGGGAGGAGCCTTTGGGGACAGTGGTCATGCTGGGGTGGGAGAGGCCAGGATCCCATGGCCAGAGGCAGAGCAATTGCTCATGTACTTCTCAGGCGACCTTGATCTATTGAGCACAGCTGTTTTGGGACACAAGAGGCAGCCAATCAATGTTTCTCTCTCATCATTGATGTTTCTATCTCTCCCTCCATCCCCTTTCCTCTCCTAGAAGAGCAGTAACTGGATCTCCTTCATCCCAGCCAGCCTGGATGTTGTCCTCGACTGTGTCCCACGCGGCCATGGGTGGACGCCCTATGATTCCCCTGACACCCAAACTGTGACTTCCCCAATAGGAAGGTAGGGACACCCCATGGCGGGCTTCATCCCTCGGCTCTATCACAGGCTCGCTCTGTCCTGAATCACAAAATCCACGGAACGGGAGAAAGTAGGGTTACAGCTGTGAGTGTGTGGAACATGGAGTTTATTCTTGTGTTATTATTCATTCACTAGAGGCCCCAGCAGCTGCAGGCCAGGTACTGCCCACCTTCCCCTGGCAGGCCCTGCCCCCTGGGTGGAGGGCAGTTCTGAGAGGACACAGCCTTTCCCTCAGATCCCCACCTCACACCTTCCTTGGTCATGGGAAATATTGGGAGCCCAAAAAGGAAGGAAGGAAGGAAGGAAGGAAGGAAGGAAGGAAGGAAGGAAGGAAGGAAGGAAGAAGGGAGGGAGGGAAGGAGATGGAGGGAGGAAGGGAAATTAAAACATTTCCTTTATTGTCCTTCCCACTTCATTAGTGGAGAACTGGATGCAGGTTGGTCTGCGCAGGTGTGGGAGGCCCAGGCTTTAAAGTGAGGATTTCCCAGAGGATTGTGGGACATCTACCCAGCATGCTGAGCACGGCCTCCCTGTGGCTGTTATAATGAGCGCTTTGGAATGAGGGGCCTCTGGATGCACAAAACACAGCAAAGGCAGTAACCCCAGAGATCAGCTCCTGTGGATTTCGTGGGGGAGGGGAGAAGAGCTGGAAAAACAAGCTGGCTCTCCAGGCTCTGGGAGAGGCAGGAGGAAGGGGTGGAGGAGGAATCCTCCAGGCCAGGCCCCCTATACCCTGCCCAGGGAGGGGAGCATCTTCAGAGCAAGGAGGGGGCCTGGGAGCCTGGGGCGGGTTTTGGTCTCACTTCCCCATGAACCTGCACCACTGTGGAGAGTGTAACTGCCTGCATATGAGCAACAGTGATAATCGGCCTCGTCCTCGGCCTGCAGCCCAGAGATGGTCAGGGTGGCCGTGTTGCCAGACTTGGAGCCAGAGAAGCGCTCAGGGATCCCCGAGGGCCGACTGCTGACACTATAAATCAGGAGTTTAGGGGCCGTGCCCGGGCGCTGTTGGTACCAGGAGACACCACTAGTACGCCCAATGTCATTGCTGCTTCCAGCACAGGAGATGGTGACTGAAGACCCTGGAGTCCCAGACACTGAGGGAGGCTGAGTGAGGGGAGCCTGGGCCCAGGACCCTGAAAAGAGCAAAAACACACTCTGGTGAGTTCAGTGCTGGGCCCGGGGGGCCTGAGGATGAGGCAGAGAGTCAGCCCAGGTGTCCCCGTGTCCCTTCCCCAGAGGCCTCACCTGTGCCCTGAGAGAGGAGGCTGAGGAGGAGCAGAGCCCAGGCCATGGTGGAGGTGCCCTGAGAGCGCTGCCTTCTGAGACCCCAAGCCTGAGCCTGGCTCCCCCAGACCTCTCTTATCCCCTCCCCTTGGCTCATGGAGGGAGGGGTGTTCATGCAAATCCACTTCCTGCACCTGGGTCTTCTCACTCCACCCTGACCTGGTCCTGGACTCTAGATGCTTCTGTATCCTGGGCAGAACTTAGCTGAGGCATTAAACTCTGACATATACAGGGTGGGGGCAACTTAGGTTTACAGTTGTGAGTATGGGAAACACAAAGTTTATTCTTGTATTATTATTTGTTAATTGTATCATTTTTCATGCAACAACTGTAAACCTACGCTTGCCCCCACCCTGTGTGTGAGTGTGTGTTTGTGTGTGTAATAGATATAAAAATATTTAAAAATCTGCATTTAGTCCGGCCATCATGGCTCAGTAATTGAGTGTTGACAAATGAACCAGGAGGCCACAGTTCGATTCCAGGTCAGGACACATGCCCAGGGTTTAGGCTGGATCCCCAGTCAGGGGGCTTGCAGGAGACAGCCCATCAGTGATTCTCTCTCATCATTGATGTTTCTATCTCTTACTCCCTCTCCCTTCCTCTCTGAGATCAATAAAAATTTATTTTAAAAAAGTAAAGAAGGGGTTGAGAGAGAATGACAAACCTGCAGCTCTGCCCGTGGACCCCTAGAAGAGCAGTAATGGGATCCCCTCATCCCAGCCGGCCTGGATGTTGTCCTTGCCGGTGTCCCATTAGGCCATGGGTGGACGCCCTAGGATCCCTTGCCATCCACACTGTCACCTCCCCAATAGGAGGGTAGGGCCACCCCACGGCGGGCTGGATTCCCTAGGCTCTGTCCTGGGCTCCATCTGTCCTGACTCAGAAAATCCACGGGGCGGGAGAAAGCAGGGTCACAGCTGTGAGTGTGTAGAACATGGAGTTTATTCTTGTGTTATTATTCATTCACTAGAGGCCCCAGCAGCTGCAGGCCAGGTACTGCCTACCTTCCCCTGGCGGGCCCTGCCCCCTGGTCGAACTCCTGTGCTGCTTGCCATCTGCAAGCTAGAGAGCCAGTCAAGCTGGTGCTGCCATTCAGTGTCAGCACAAAGGCCTGAGAGCCAGGGGAGCTGATCAGGTAAGTTTCAGTCCGAGGGCAGGTGAAGGGGAGATCAGCTGTCCCCATTCAATCCCTGAGACCAAAGCCTAGGTGGATTCCTTCCTCCTTGGCCTGTTCTACTCAGACCCTCAGTGGGTTGTATGAGCCCAATCTCATGGGGAGGGCGATCTGCCTCCTGAGTGGCCGGTTCAAATGCCAATCTCCCCCAGGACACACCCTCACAGACACATCCCCAAATCATGTTGAATCTGGGCACCCCGTAGCCCACCCATGATAACCATGAAATTGATCATCACAGTGAACATCTATGCTAATGTGCCTGAGAATGAGGCTCTGGCTGAGATATGGCATTTTTAGTGCTAAAACCAGGAAAATTCTTGCAAAGTGGGAAGAGTTGGTCGCAGTCCAGTGTTTCCGGTGCTGAAGCCCACGTGCATTGGGATGCCAAGCCATTCTTGGCCTTGTCGACGCACACCAGGCACATGTGTGTGCCAGGGGGACAGTGCACTGGCTTGTCACAGAGAACAGGTACGATGAGGATTCTTGTAAAGAGGGGGACACACTGACCAGGTAGCTCTTTCCTTGTGGGGGACAAGCAGCCATTTTGGGAAGAGCCCAGGCGGAGGGGGGACCGGCATCGGGCAGAACTGCCTCCAGGTGAGGAGTTCACTCATCTAAGGGAGTGGAAAGTCTACATAAAACCGAGCTGCAACCCACAGTGTAACCGGACAAGCCATGGGCCAGCACTGCCCGTCCCTCCAGGAGCCAATTCAGCAGAGAAAGGTTGATATCACATGAGCGTTTATTCCCATCCTGCCGCTGCCGGGGAGAGCAGCGGGTCACCCACAGACATCTGCTCCGCCCCCCATAAGCCCGCTGCTTGTATTGTGGAGAAGGACAAGGATTGCAGGGGACGTAGGCAATGGGTGTGCCAAATGGCAGTTCACAGGTAATGGGGCTGGAGATTTGCAAAGGCCTGTGGGTATGCAAAGGGCTGGCGGCTCTGGGTTCTGCAACCAGGCTGGTCATCTTTCCATGATCACAGGCAGCTCCCTGATGGTGAGGATGGGTCGCATTCCCAGGTGAGCTCTGAGGTCCCAGGTGCAACTCCCAGCCAGGTGAGAAGCTGCTTTTTTTTTATCAGAATGAAACAGTCACGGTGAACAGGGCAGGACTCATATTTCTCACAATTCCAGTGGCTCCCCAACATTCTATTTCTCTCCTATCAAAGGTTCACGGTGTCTAAATGAGGAAGCACAAAAGTAAAGGAGCATCTAACCCTTTGTCCTCAGTCCCTCAGCAACACGGTCACCGTTTCCCAGTTGTTCTTCTTTCAGCAACAGGCGTGGAGAGGAACCGCCCACCCAGGACGGCCATCCTGACCGAGAGCACGGGGGACACGGAGGTGAATGCGACCATGTCCTTTCTGCAGAAGTAAATCCAAGATGTTCTGCTCTGGTGTGGAGACCAAAGCATTTACTAGATTTTTATTGATTTCAGAGAGGAAGGGAGAGGGAGAGAGACAGCAACATCAATGATAAGAGAGAATCCTGCCTCCTGCATGCCCCCTACTGGGAATCAAGCCGAAACCCAGGCAGCTGCCTTGAACAGGAATCCAACTGTGACCTCCTGGTTCATGGGCCGATGCTCATCAACTGAGTCACACTGGTCGCTGGGTGAGACCAGAGCATTTAAAGTGAAGATTCGCCTGAGAGCTATAAACCTGCCCCAGCATGCATTGCCTCTTCTCTCTATCACTGCAGTTGTGGGGTGGGGGTGGGGGGTTGGAAAGAGTTGCATATTACAGAACTTATGACACACAGATAAAGAGGAAAGTGTCATTGTCCCAAAACAATGAGAGAGAGAGAGAGAGAGAGAGAGAGAGAGAGAGAGAGAGAGAGAGGTTGCATGTCATGGTGACTGAGGGAGGCGATTATATTATGATTCTCTGGGCCCTTGTGTATGAAGGGAGGGGAAGCGTCTTCACAGCAAGGAGGGCGCCTAGGAGCCCAGGGCTGGTTTTGGTCTCACTTCCCCATGAACCTGCACCACTGGAGATTGTCACTGCCTGTATATCGATAGGCGCAACAGTAATAATCAGCCTCATCCTCGGCCTGCAGCCCAGAGATGGTCAGGGTGGCCGTGTTGTCAGACTTGGAGCCAGAGAAGCGCTCAGGGATCCCTGAGAACCGATAGCTGACAGCATAAATCAGGGGTTTAGGGGCCGTGCCCGGGCGCTGTTGGAACCAGGAGACAAGGTCATAACGCCCAATGTCATTGCTGCTTCCAGCACAGGAGATGGTGACTGAAGTCCCTGGAGTCCCAGACACTGCGGGAGGCTGAGTGAGGGCATCCTGGGTCCAGGACCCTGGAAAGAACAAAAACACACTCTGGTGAGCTCAGTGCTGGGCCCGGGGGCAGGGGAGGGGGCCTGGAGGAGGCAGAGTCAGCCCAGGTGTCCCCGTGTCCCTTCCCCGGAGGCCTCACCTGTGCCCTGAGAGAGGAGGCTGAGGAGGAGCAGAGCCCAGGCCATGGCGGAGGTGCCCTGAGAGCGCTGCCTTCTGAGACCCCAAGCCTGAGCCTGGCTCCCCCAGACCTCTCTTATCCCCTCCCCCTGGCTCAGAGGAGGGAGGGGCCTCCATGCAAATCCACTTCCTGCACCTGCCTGTCCTCTCCCTACTCTGACCTGACCCTTGATCTAGATGCTTCTGCTCAGCAGACCCAGAGTGAACCTGAGAGATTATGTTGGACAGTTTTTCCTCACCCGGGGCCCCCTGAGACCACAGGAGAGGGACTGGAGGCCACCTGGGAGGTCCTGTCCCTCCTCCTTGGGCATCCAGGCGGTTCCTGGCTGAGGAATACGGGGACTCCCCTCAGAGACATGGGAGGAGGGAGGGCAGGTTCTAGGTTGGCTTTTAGATCTCCAGTCCCCCTTTTGCCCAAGAACCGCGGGCAAAGCCGGTATCTCCCAGTCTTTCTCCACCTTCCCTGACGCTCCTCAGTTGAAATGAGTCCTCTCGTGTCCTTGTCCCAATCTCCACAGCGTCTGAGGCTGCGGGACATTTGCTGCCTCTCCCAGGAGGGGAGACATTGGGACGGAACGGACACAGGACATCCCCCTCCACCGCCCACCCGCTCAGGAGAAGGGCCAGGTAAGCACCCAGGAGACTTCCTGCAGGTCAGGGCTGAACCCCAGGGAGCACCTTCCCCAAATGCAGGCAACGCTGCCCCCTGGTGGCCTCAGATGATGCCAGCCAAGCCCCAGGGAAGGCAGCTCAGACCATCCTGGCCTCAGTGTGAGGTGACAGTGAGATGGCAGTAGTCACTGGCCTGCTCAGAAGCCCATCAGCTAGGCCTGTGGACCAAGCGGACTGGATCCTTGTCTCCTGGGAAACCATGGGGCGCCCCGGGCACAGGCCAGTGTCCTCATCCTCCTGCGGGAAGCAGACCTCTGACCTTCACTAGGTCCCACCTCGTCCTGTTCCTCGTCCCGTTAGGACCACGAGGACTCAGAGCCTGGGCTGCAGGGGTCCTCGTTCTCATTACAGTCATTCTGCACACCCGCGCCCACGTGTCAACATGCGTCATAGAAATGCTAAGCATGTCAGCCAGCACAGGAAGCAAAGGGCCACTTGCAACTATGACTAATGACCACTGAAGCCCAGCATATACATTAAAGACACTAATATTTAATCCCAGATCCATGCTGATTGCATGGGAAGTGACTCATTTCAACCAATAACTTAAACGGAGAAAATGATAGTGGAAACTTCACTTCTTCCAAATTAGATGTATTTTACTTGTTGGTTCATTTTAACTGGGATTGTGGCTGGAAATGAGTTGGATCGTCATGAAGAGCTTTGGGGATCCCTGAGGAATGGGGGCCACCGCCAACAGACATGTTGAAGAACCAAGCAGCCGACTGGAAAGATCCATCCAATGGGAAGGCCTTGCATGTGCAGGCTGCCCCAGGAGAACCATTCAGCAACCTGGGCGGGGGGCAGTTCTGAGAGGGCACAGCTTTTCCCTCAGATCCCCCCCTCACAACTTCTTTGGTCATGGGAAGTATTGGGACCCCGGAAAGGAAGGAAGGAAGGAAAGAAGGAAGGAAGGAAAGAAGGGAAATTAAAACTTTTTCTTTATTGTCTGTCCCACTTCATTAGTGGAGAACTGGATCCAGGTGTCTGCGCAGGTGTGGGAGGCCCAGGGTTTGGAAGTGAGGATTTCCTAGAGGATTGTGGGAAATATACCCAGAAAGCCCTGCAGGGCCTCCCTGTGGCTCTTACAATGAACGCTTTTGAATGCAGGGCCACTGGATGCACAAAACACAGCCAAGGCAGTAAACCCGAGCTTGCAGCTCCTGTGGATTTCGTGGGGGAGGGGAGAAGACCTGAAAAAACACGCTGGCTCTCCAGGCTCTGGGAGAGGCGGGAGGAAGGGGTAGAGGACAAATCCTCCAGGCCAGGCCGCCTATTGCCCTGCCCAGGGAGGGGAGCATCTTCAGAGCAAGGAGGGCACCTGGGAGCCCGGGGCGGGTTTTGGTCTCACTTCCCCATGAACCTGCACCACTGTGGACAGTGCTACCACTCCTATATGAGCAACAGTAATAATCGGCCTCGTCCTCGGCCTGCAGCCCAGAGATGGTCAGGGTGGCCGTGTTGCCAGACTTGGAGCCAGAGAAGCGCTCAGGGATCCCTGAGGGCCGTTTTGTGACGTCATAAATCAGGAGTTTAGGGGCCCTGCCCGGGCGCTGTTGGTACCAGGAGACAAGGTTATACCTCCCAATGTCATTGCTGCTTCCAGCACAGGAGATGGTGACTGAAGTCCCTGGAGTCCCAGACACTGAGGGAGGCTGAGTGAGGGGAGCCTGGGCCCAGGACCCTGAAAAGAGCAAAAACACAGTCTGGTGAGCTCAGTGCTGGGCCCAGGGGGGAGGGGGGGGGCTGAGAAGGAGGCAGAGAGTCAGCCAGGTGTCCCCGTGTCCCTTCCCTGAGGCCTCACCTGTGCCCTGAGAGAGGAGGCTGAGGAGGAGCAGAGCCCAGGCCATGGTGGAGGTGCCCTGAGAGCGCTGCCTTCTGAGACCCCAAGCCTGAGCCTGGCTCCCCCAGACCTCTCTTATCCCCTCCCGCTGCCTCAAGGGGGGAGGAGTGTCCATGCAAATCTGCTTCTGTTATATCTCTGGTCACCCCTCTGAGCTGATCCTGGCTTCCTCTCTGCCTCCCTGGAGGGCAGGACTAATTGGAGGGATTCAGTCGCTTTGATGTTCTATGACTGAGCACATGACAATGCCTGGGGAAATGCAGTCA
>NW_005871557.1:430123-433646 GCF_000147115.1 Myotis lucifugus | reverse complement strand
ATCACGAGTATCTGGACCACCTTCGAAAGGCGTTTGCTTGAACGTGCGCCAAGAGCCCCAGTCAAATTAAGACTAGATCCCGGGAGGGCGCCCCATCCCCTCCCCACGGGGACCCATTCGGCAACGCACCGGGGCTGTAGGTCCACATCCGCTGCACAAGACCTCAAAGTTGAATACCTTCACACCGGTCCACGGACGGCGGGATGGAAATTTGTCCAAACCCCAGCTGGGAAGGTCACCTTTTAACAGTAACCAAGTCCCATATGACAGTTAAACAGGACTCACTGTTTCACAACAGCATATAAGATAGGCCCCACCCGGCCGGTGTGGCTCCGTGGTTGAGCATTGACCTATGAATCCGGAAGCCACGGTTGGATTCCAGGCCAAGGGCACATGCCCAGATTGCAGGCTTGATCCCTAGTGGGTGTGCAGGAGGCAGCTGATCCATGATTCTATCTCATCATTGATGTTTCTCTCTCTTTCTCCCTTCCTCTGTGAAATCAATAAAAAACATATGTATTTTTTTAAAAAGAGCCCATTCCAATGGGGAGACAGTCCACGTACATCCAGGGCAGCATCCAGGACAGTGGTTCAGGGATCTGGGGCGGGGGGGTGGGGTAAGGGGGGTGGGAATCTTAGACCAGAGTCTGTCACTCAAATTCTCCAGCCTCAGCCCCAAGGGTATGGGTCAAAGATGAGGGACAATAACGAGAAATCTATGGGCTGTTTGTTCAGCAACGTGTTCAGATACTCTCTGGGATGCTCTTGCTTTCAGAATAGATGTGCAGAGTAAGAACTGATCACGGGGCCCTGGCCACTAGTTTGGCTCAGTAGATGGTGCATTGGCCTGTAGGCCAAAGGGTCCCGGGTTTGATTCCAGTCAAGGGCACTTGCCTGGGTTGCAGGCTCCTCCCAGGTCCAGGGCCCTGGTTGGGGCTCATGAAAGAGGCAACCAATCGATGTGTTTCTCCCACATCAATATTTCTCCCTATTTTCCCCTCTCCCTTCCACTCTCCCTAAAAATCAATGGAAAAATATCCTCGGGTGAGAATTAACAAAAATAAACAAGTAAATAAATAAATAACCCACCACAGGAACTACCCTGACTAGATACGGTGGCCGCGGAGTTGAATATGACAGTCACTCCTGGAGTCCTGAATCCAGGGTGGCGAGGAGCTGCCGAGTGGAGGAATTTAATGTCAGATTTTCGGAGGACAGCAGGGAAAGGCAGGCGTGTGCTTCTGCATCTGCCCCTGGGAATCCAGGATAGACTTGCCTCAGGGGGCACTTGACACAGGCAAGCGGGAGCTGACATGATACCCAGAAGCTTCATGACAGTGTTTTTCTGTTGAACTTCACGGGAGAAGGAGAGAAGCCATGAGGGGGACGTGCCCTCCAGGCCGCGCCGCCTGAGGCCCTGCCCAGGGAGGGGACCCGTCTTCAGAGCAAGGAGGGCCCCTGGGAGCCCGGGGCGGTTTTGGTCTCACTTCCCTGTGAGCCCGCAGCACTGTGGAAAGTGTTGCTGCCCACATAGGAGAAACAGTGATAATCGGCCTCGTCCTCGGCCCGCAGCCCGGAGATGAGCAGGAAGGCCGTGTTGCTGGACTTGAAGCCAGAGAAGCGCTCCGGGACCCCCGAGTGCCGAGCATTCACGTAGGAAATCAGGAGTTTGGGGGCCGTGCCCGGGCGCTGTTGGTACCAGGAGACGTAGTTATAACGCCCGATGTCATTGCTGCTTCCGACACAGGAGAGGGTGACCGACTGTCCCATGTTCCCGGACACGGATGGCAGCTGAGTGAGGGCAGCCTGGGCCCAGGACCCTAGAAAGAGCAAAAAACACACTGTGGTGAGTTCAGTGCTGGGCTCAGGTGAGCCTGAAAGAGGAGACAGAGGCCTCTATCAGCCCGGATGGCTCTGTGGTCCCTTCCCCGGCGCCCTCACCTGTGCCCTGAGAGAGAAGAGTGAGGAGGAGCAGAGCCCAGGCCATGGCAGAGACGCCCCCAAAGTGCTGCCTTCTGAGACCCCAAGCCTGGCTCCCCCAGACCTCTCTTATCCCCTCCCCCTGCCTCAGGGGAGGGAGGGGCCTCCATGCAAATCTGCCTCCTGCACCTGCATCTCTCCACCCCCCATGGACTTGGCCCTGGAGCCTAGATACTCTGCACTCTGGGCAGAGAGCTCCCTGAGGGGTTACAAGTCTTTGAGCTGAATTTTCCGAGTCAGGAGAGGCTGAGCCTTTGGCCGTGCAAGGGCCACTGTGGCTCCTGAGGAATCTGGGACTTCCACTTCTTGCTCTGAGGGGTGAAGGTGAGGACAAGGTCCAAGGCAGGCTGGAGAGAGCCAACCGCTCATTTTCCAGGGACAACAGGCAGCATCGGGTACTTCTCACCCTTCAAACCTCCCTGCTTCTTCTCATAGGATGGGCTGACCCGCGCCCTGCCTGTGCATGGGCCTGCGCCTGGGTCCTGAGGCTGAGCCTGGGGTGCATTTATTGGACGTTGTGTAATGAACTTATTGGAAGCCCTGGCCGGGGAGCTCCACCGGTTAGAGGGTTGACCCAACACGCCGAGGTTTCAGGTTCAATCTCCGGTCAGGGCCCCTGCAAGAAGCAACCACTGAGTGCAGTGAATGCGGCTGCAGCTGAGTGACTGTGCAACTGTGTTTGTTCGTTTCCTAAACTCACTAAAATGAGACTGAGCATTATCGCCTGGGTCAGAGTTTTCTGTGAGAGACCAACGAACAGGGCAAAAAAGACAATGCACCTGCCCTGACCGGTTTGGCTCAGTGGATAGAGCGTCGGCCTGCAGACTCAAGGGTCCCAGGTTCGGTTCCCGTCAAGGGCTGTACCTTGGTAGCAGGCACATCCCCAGTGGGGAGTGTGCGGGAGGCAGCTGATCGATGTTTCTCTCTCATCGATGTTTCTAGCTCTCTGTCCCTCTCCCTTCCTCTCTGGGAAGAATCAATTAAATATATTTAAAAAAAAAAAAAAAAAAGACCACTCACACCTGGAAGCCCGGGTGCAGGTTGACAAGCGGTAACTGGCGGAGGCCAGACAGAGCCCAGTGCCCAGTCTGCAAAGGTTCCCACCGAAATCATCACATCTTCCTCCCAGCCAGGGATGGGTGTGCAGTGACAAGCTGAGATGAAGGACAGGTTAGAAGTGGGAGCTGTTCCGGAAGCGGCGGCGGGGGGGGGGGGGGTGGGGTGGTGTCCAGATCCTATCTCCCTCCTCCTGATGCGGTTGGGAGAGCCCTGGCCGGGCCTCAGCCCCTCAGCCCCTTCCTGCACGGGTTTGTCCTCGGCAGGTGGGACACATGCCTCCGGGTGAGGGGACCCAGGCAGAGTTGGGTCTGAGGGTACCAGGAGAAGAACCCGGGGTGCCGTGAGTATAGTTCCCTCTGCCCACCACGCCCTAATGGTCACCCCCCACTGATGGGCAAGGGATGGAAAGAGGCCTCTGTGAGGAAGCTGGCCAGACCCAGGTGCAAGCAGCTCTGGAACCCCCGCTGCCCCCCCACCCCCCCCA